>NW_026691487.1:0-91747 GCF_020826845.1 Diceros bicornis minor
CAGCTTGCAGGCCGCTTCCCTGCCTTGAAAGCATGGCTCTGGCCCTGAGGGCCACAGACCTACTGGGCTTCAAGCTCAAGGCTCTGCCTGGGCCTGCTGCTTCGGCCAGGGGCTCATTTTTTCCTGGAAAGACAAAACCATGGCCTCACCCCACGCCTGCACTTTGCCACGGCAGGCAGCCCAGATGTAGGAAAGGCTCTGTGGAGTCAGAAGTGCCGAGACAGGCCGATGGCACCAGAGGGTTTGGGGGTCAGGGCGCAACTGGGCTAGCCCCTCCTCCCGGGAGTCGGGGAGGCCCGGCCTTCCTAGTGCCCAGGCCACGGCTCCGGGGAGAAACCCGCCATGGAGGGCACGCGGGAGGCCCTCTGCCTGAGGTGGCAGGTGTCACGCCAGGGCCACTGCAAGCCTGGCTCGGCTTGCCTGCTTTCTCCAAAGGAGGCTGGCCGACCAGCCGAACCTGGCACCTGGGCCAGGCCCCTTCCAAGGGGACGAGTTCCAGAGGATAGAGCCCTGGGGGCGGCTGCCAAGTCTCCTGGGGCGTGTGCTGGGCCCCCGTCAGAGGAGGAAGCAGCCTGGTAAACGGTGTGCCAGGCCTGAGATCTGGAGGCCTCCCACAGCCGGGTCCCTGTCCTGCCCAGGCCCCCCGAGGGAGGACGATGGTCGGGCAGTGGCGAGCGGGGTGGGGCTGGCGCCGAGCCTGCCCTTGGATGCCCCGGGGAAGGGCGCCGGGGGATGGGATGCCCCTGGCCAGGTCTGAGGACCGACCCAGCTCGGGGCTGTCGGGGGCAGAGAGAGAACCCCCCTCCGCCCTTTCCCTTCAGGTTCTTAGGGCTGGCCAAATCCTTCCCAAGACAGCTTGTCTGGAGAAAATCAGACCCAGCTGAAGAACATGTGTCCATGGGGGAAACCCGGAAACTGAGTCTCCCCACACAATAGCAGAGATTCTCATCTTGCATCCTCTCCTGAGCTAATGACAAAGGTGGATGTCCCGGGTGGGCCTGTGGAATGGGAGAGGGGGAGGAAGTCTATTGTCATGCAGAGGGACATGGAAAGACTTGTCTGAAGCTTATCCCCTGCACTGGGGTCAGGTCGGGAAGGGACGGCACAGAGGTGAGCAGGAACCAACCGGCCTCTCTGTGGTGAGGCGGGGCCCCGAGGCAGGCGTGGGGGTGATGGCTGGAAGTGGGATGGCGCGTGAGTTGGCACCAGCCAGCGGTGGAGGCAGAGACTCAGAGGTCAGGGATCACTCTCTCTGTCTCTGTCTCTCTCTCTCTCCCTCAGGGAGCTGAGGAGAGTAAGGTGGCGCCCCCTGCCCACCTCGCCTACCTCTCCATGGGCCCTTCTTTCTCTGGCCGCTCCGGGAGCCCTGCGGGCTTGGGTTCAACCCCCCACACACCGCACAGGCCAAGGGCGCATGCGCGACCGCCGGGGCCTAGGGCTGGCCTGGGGGGGGGGTCCTCAGTGAAGGCCCCGCCCTCCCTCCAGGCTCTGACCCAGCTGCAGCTCTTCCATCGCCGCCCTTCTGGACTCGGCTTCAGCTGTCTCCCTCCCCTCCCCCACTCCCACTCAGCTTGCAGGCCGCTTCCCTGCCTTGAAAGCATGGCTCTGGCCCTGAGGGCCACAGACCTACTGGGCTTCAAGCTCAAGGCTCTGCCTGGGCCTGCTGCTTCGGCCAGGGGCTCATTTTTTCCTGGAAAGACAAAACCATGGCCTCACCCCACGCCTGCACTTTGCCACGCAGGCAGCCCAGATGTAGGAAAGGCTCTGTGGAGTCAGAAGTGCCGAGACAGGCCGATGGCACCAGAGGGTTTGGGGGTCAGGGCGCAACTGGGCTAGCCCCTCCTCCCGGGAGTCGGGGAGGCCCGGCCTTCCTAGTGCCCAGGCCACGGCTCCGGGGAGAAACCCGCCATGGAGGGCACGCGGGAGGCCCTCTGCCTGAGGTGGCAGGTGTCACGCCAGGGCCACTGCAAGCCTGGCTCGGCTTGCCTGCTTTCTCCAAAGGAGGCTGGCCGACCAGCCGAACCTGGCACCTGGGCCAGGCCCCTTCCAAGGGGACGAGTTCCAGAGGATAGAGCCCTGGGGGCGGCTGCCAAGTCTCCTGGGGCGTGTGCTGGGCCCCCGTCAGAGGAGGAAGCAGCCTGGTAAACGGTGTGCCAGGCCTGACATCTGGAGGCCTCCCACAGCCGGGTCCCTGTCCTGCCCAGGCCCCCCGAGGGAGGACGATGGTCGGGCAGTGGCGAGCGGGGTGGGGCTGGCGCCGAGCCTGCCCTTGGATGCCCCGGGGAAGGGCGCCGGGGGATGGGATGCCCCTGGCCAGGTCTGAGGGACCGACCCAGCTCGGGGCTGTCGGGGGCAGAGAGAGAACCCCCCTCCGCCCTTTCCCTTCAGGTTCTTAGGGCTGGCCAAATCCTTCCCAAGACAGCTTGTCTGGAGAAAATCAGACCCAGCTGAAGAACATGTGTCCATGGGGGAAACCCGGGAAACTGAGTCTCCCCACACAATAGCAGAGATTCTCATCTTGCATCCTCTCCTGAGCTAATGACAAAGGTGGATGTCCCGGGTGGGCCTGTGGAATGGGAGAGGGGAGGAAGTCTATTGTCATGCAGAGGGACATGGAAAGACTTGTCTGAAGCTTATCCCCTGCACTGGGGTCAGGTCGGGAAGGGACGGCACAGAGGTGAGCAGGAACCAACCGGCCTCTCTGTGGTGAGGCGGGCCCCGAGGCAGGCGTGGGGGTGATGGCTGGAAGTGGGATGGCGCGTGAGTTGGCACCAGCCAGCGGTGGAGGCAGAGACTCAGAGGTCAGGGATCACTCTCTCTGTCTCTGTCTCTCTCTCTCTCCCTCAGGGAGCTGAGGAGAGTAAGGTGGCGCCCCCTGCCCACCTCGCCTACCTCTCCATGGGCCCTTCTTTCTCTGGCCGCTCCGGGAGCCCTGCGGGCTTGGGTTCAACCCCCCACACACCGCACAGGCCAAGGGCGCATGCGCGACCGCCGGGGCCTAGAGCTGGCCTGGGGGGGGGGGTCCTCAGTGAAGGCCCCGCCCTCCCTCCAGGCTCTGACCCAGCTGCAGCTCTTCCATCGCCGCCCTTCTGGACTCGGCTTCAGCTGTCTCCCTCCCCTCCCCCACTCCCACTCAGCTTGCAGGCCGCTTCCCTGCCTTGAAAGCATGGCTCTGGCCCTGAGGGCCACAGACCTACTGGGCTTCAAGCTCAAGGCTCTGCCTGGGCCTGCTGCTTCGGCCAGGGGCTCATTTTTTCCTGGAAAGACAAAACCATGGCCTCACCCCACGCCTGCACTTTGCCACGGCAGGCAGCCCAGATGTAGGAAAGGCTCTGTGGAGTCAGAAGTGCCGAGACAGGCCGATGGCACCAGAGGGTTTGGGGGTCAGGGCGCAACTGGGCTAGCCCCTCCTCCCGGGAGTCGGGGAGGCCCGGCCTTCCTAGTGCCCAGGCCACGGCTCCGGGGAGAAACCCGCCATGGAGGGCACGCGGGAGGCCCTCTGCCTGAGGTGGCAGGTGTCACGCCAGGGCCACTGCAAGCCTGGCTCGGCTTGCCTGCTTTCTCCAAAGGAGGCTGGCCGACCAGCCGAACCTGGCACCTGGGCCAGGCCCCTTCCAAGGGGACGAGTTCCAGAGGATAGAGCCCTGGGGGCGGCTGCCAAGTCTCCTGGGGCGTGTGCTGGGCCCCCGTCAGAGGAGGAAGCAGCCTGGTAAACGGTGTGCCAGGCCTGAGATCTGGAGGCCTCCCACAGCCGGGTCCCTGTCCTGCCCAGGCCCCCCGAGGGAGGACGATGGTCGGGCAGTGGCGAGCGGGGTGGGGCTGGCGCCGAGCCTGCCCTTGGATGCCCCGGGGAAGGGCGCCGGGGGATGGGATGCCCCTGGCCAGGTCTGAGGGACCGACCCAGCTCGGGGCTGTCGGGGGCAGAGAGAGAACCCCCCTCCGCCCTTTCCCTTCAGGTTCTTAGGGCTGGCCAAATCCTTCCCAAGACAGCTTGTCTGGAGAAAATCAGACCCAGCTGAAGAACATGTGTCCATGGGGGAAACCCGGGAAACTGAGTCTCCCCACACAATAGCAGAGATTCTCATCTTGCATCCTCTCCTGAGCTAATGACAAAGGTGGATGTCCCGGGTGGGCCTGTGGAATGGGAGAGGGGAGGAAGTCTATTGTCATGCAGAGGGACATGGAAAGACTTGTCTGAAGCTTATCCCCTGCACTGGGGTCAGGTCGGGAAGGGACGGCACAGAGGTGAGCAGGAACCAACCGGCCTCTCTGTGGTGAGGCGGGCCCCGAGGCAGGCGTGGGGGTGATGGCTGGAAGTGGGATGGCGCGTGAGTTGGCACCAGCCAGCGGTGGAGGCAGAGACTCAGAGGTCAGGGATCACTCTCTCTGTCTCTGTCTCTCTCTCTCTCCCTCAGGGAGCTGAGGAGAGTAAGGTGGCGCCCCCTGCCCACCTCGCCTACCTCTCCATGGGCCCTTCTTTCTCTGGCCGCTCCGGGAGCCCTGCGGGCTTGGGTTCAACCCCCCACACACCGCACAGGCCAAGGGCGCATGCGCGACCGCCGGGGCCTAGGGCTGGCCTGGGGGGGGGGTCCTCAGTGAAGGCCCCGCCCTCCCTCCAGGCTCTGACCCAGCTGCAGCTCTTCCATCGCCGCCCTTCTGGACTCGGCTTCAGCTGTCTCCCTCCCCTCCCCCACTCCCACTCAGCTTGCAGGCCGCTTCCCTGCCTTGAAAGCATGGCTCTGGCCCTGAGGGCCACAGACCTACTGGGCTTCAAGCTCAAGGCTCTGCCTGGGCCTGCTGCTTCGGCCAGGGGCTCATTTTTTCCTGGAAAGACAAAACCATGGCCTCACCCCACGCCTGCACTTTGCCACGGCAGGCAGCCCAGATGTAGGAAAGGCTCTGTGGAGTCAGAAGTGCCGAGACAGGCCGATGGCACCAGAGGGTTTGGGGGTCAGGGCGCAACTGGGCTAGCCCCTCCTCCCGGGAGTCGGGGAGGCCCGGCCTTCCTAGTGCCCAGGCCACGGCTCCGGGGAGAAACCCGCCATGGAGGGCACGCGGGAGGCCCTCTGCCTGAGGTGGCAGGTGTCACGCCAGGGCCACTGCAAGCCTGGCTCGGCTTGCCTGCTTTCTCCAAAGGAGGCTGGCCGACCAGCCGAACCTGGCACCTGGGCCAGGCCCCTTCCAAGGGGACGAGTTCCAGAGGATAGAGCCCTGGGGGCGGCTGCCAAGTCTCCTGGGGCGTGTGCTGGGCCCCCGTCAGAGGAGGAAGCAGCCTGGTAAACGGTGTGCCAGGCCTGACATCTGGAGGCCTCCCACAGCCGGGTCCCTGTCCTGCCCAGGCCCCCCGAGGGAGGACGATGGTCGGGCAGTGGCGAGCGGGGTGGGGCTGGCGCCGAGCCTGCCCTTGGATGCCCCGGGGAAGGGCGCCGGGGGATGGGATGCCCCTGGCCAGGTCTGAGGGACCGACCCAGCTCGGGGCTGTCGGGGGCAGAGAGAGAACCCTCCTCCGCCCTTTCCCTTCAGGTTCTTAGGGCTGGCCAAATCCTTCCCAAGACAGCTTGTCTGGAGAAAATCAGACCCAGCTGAAGAACATGTGTCCATGGGGGAAACCCGGGAAACTGAGTCTCCCCACACAATAGCAGAGATTCTCATCTTGCATCCTCTCCTGAGCTAATGACAAAGGTGGATGTCCCGGGTGGGCCTGTGGAATGGGAGAGGGGAGGAAGTCTATTGTCATGCAGAGGGACATGGAAAGACTTGTCTGAAGCTTATCCCCTGCACTGGGTTCAGGTAGGGAAGGGACGGCACAGAGGTGAGCAGGAACCAACCGGCCTCTCTGTGGTGAGGCTGGCCCCGGGGCAGGTGTGGGGGTGATGGCTGGAAGTGGGATGGCGCGTGAGTTGGCACCAGCCAGCGGTGGAGGCAGAGACTCAGAGGTCAGGGATCTCTCTCTCTGTCTCTGTCTCTCTCTCTCTCCCTCAGGGAGCTGAGGAGAGTAAGGTGGCGCCCCCTGCTCACCTCGCCTACCTCTCCATGGGCCCTTCTTTCTCTGGCCGCTCCGGGAGCCCTGCGGGCTTGGGTTCAACCCCCCACACACCGCACAGGCCAAGGGCGCATGCGCGACCGCCGGGGCCTAGGGCTGGCCTGGGGGGGGGGTTCTCAGTGAAGGCCCCGCCCTCCCTCCAGGCTCTGACCCAGCTGCAGCTCTTCCATCGCCGCCCTTCTGGACTCGGCTTCAGCTGTCTCCCTCCCCTCCCCCACTCCCACTCAGCTTGCAGGCCGCTTCCCTGCCTTGAAAGCATGGCTCTGGCCCTGAGGGCCACAGACCTACTGGGCTTCAAGCTCAAGGCTCTGCCTGGGCCTGCTGCTTCGGCCAGGGGCTCATTTTTTCCTGGAAAGACAAAACCATGGCCTCACCCCACGCCTGCACTTTGCCACGGCAGGCAGCCCAGATGTAGGAAAGGCTCTGTGGAGTCAGAAGTGCCGAGACAGGCCGATGGCACCAGAGGGTTTGGGGGTCAGGGCGCAACTGGGCTAGCCCCTCCTCCCGGGAGTCGGGGAGGCCCGGCCTTCCTAGTGCCCAGGCCACGGCTCCGGGGAGAAACCCGCCATGGAGGGCACGCGGGAGGCCCTCTGCCTGAGGTGGCAGGTGTCACGCCAGGGCCACTGCAAGCCTGGCTCGGCTTGCCTGCTTTCTCCAAAGGAGGCTGGCCGACCAGCCGAACCTGGCACCTGGGCCAGGCCCCTTCCAAGGGGACGAGTTCCAGAGGATAGAGCCCTGGGGGCGGCTGCCAAGTCTCCTGGGGCGTGTGCTGGGCCCCCGTCAGAGGAGGAAGCAGCCTGGTAAACGGTGTGCCAGGCCTGAGATCTGGAGGCCTCCCACAGCCGGGTCCCTGTCCTGCCCAGGCCCCCCGAGGGAGGACGATGGTCGGGCAGTGGCGAGCGGGGTGGGGCTGGCGCCGAGCCTGCCCTTGGATGCCCCGGGGAAGGGCGCCGGGGGATGGGATGCCCCTGGCCAGGTCTGAGGGACTGACCCAGCTCGGGGCTGTCGGGGGCAGAGAGAGAACCCCCCTCCGCCCTTTCCCTTCAGGTTCTTAGGGCTGGCCAAATCCTTCCCAAGACAGCTTGTCTGGAGAAAATCAGACCCAGCTGAAGAACATGTGTCCATGGGGGAAACCCGGGAAACTGAGTCTCCCCACACAATAGCAGAGATTCTCATCTTGCATCCTCTCCTGAGCTAATGACAAAGGTGGATGTCCCGGGTGGGCCTGTGGAATGGGAGAGGGGAGGAAGTCTATTGTCATGCAGAGGGACATGGAAAGACTTGTCTGAAGCTTATCCCCTGCACTGGGGTCAGGTCGGGAAGGGACGGCACAGAGGTGAGCAGGAACCAACCGGCCTCTCTGTGGTGAGGCGGGCCCCGAGGCAGGCGTGGGGGTGATGGCTGGAAGTGGGATGGCGCGTGAGTTGGCACCAGCCAGCGGTGGAGGCAGAGACTCAGAGGTCAGGGATCACTCTCTCTGTCTCTGTCTCTCTCTCTCTCCCTCAGGGAGCTGAGGAGAGTAAGGTGGCGCCCCCTGCCCACCTCGCCTACCTCTCCATGGGCCCTTCTTTCTCTGGCCGCTCCGGGAGCCCTGCGGGCTTGGGTTCAACCCCCCACACACCGCACAGGCCAAGGGCGCATGCGCGACCGCCGGGGCCTAGGGCTGGCCTCGGGGGGGGGGGTCCTCAGTGAAGGCCCCGCCCTCCCTCCAGGCTCTGACCCAGCTGCAGCTCTTCCATCGCCGCCCTTCTGGACTCGGCTTCAGCTGTCTCCCTCCCCTCCCCCACTCCCACTCAGCTTGCAGGCCGCTTCCCTGCCTTGAAAGCATGGCTCTGGCCCTGAGGGCCACAGACCTACTGGGCTTCAAGCTCAAGGCTCTGCCTGGGCCTGCTGCTTCGGCCAGGGGCTCATTTTTTCCTGGAAAGACAAAACCATGGCCTCACCCCACGCCTGCACTTTGCCACGGCAGGCAGCCCAGATGTAGGAAAGGCTCTGTGGAGTCAGAAGTGCCGAGACAGGCCGATGGCACCAGAGGGTTTGGGGGTCAGGGCGCAACTGGGCTAGCCCCTCCTCCCGGGAGTCGGGGAGGCCCGGCCTTCCTAGTGCCCAGGCCACGGCTCCGGGGAGAAACCCGCCATGGAGGGCACGCGGGAGGCCCTCTGCCTGAGGTGGCAGGTGTCACGCCAGGGCCACTGCAAGCCTGGCTCGGCTTGCCTGCTTTCTCCAAAGGAGGCTGGCCGACCAGCCGAACCTGGCACCTGGGCCAGGCCCCTTCCAAGGGGACGAGTTCCAGAGGATAGAGCCCTGGGGGCGGCTGCCAAGTCTCCTGGGGCGTGTGCTGGGCCCCCGTCAGAGGAGGAAGCAGCCTGGTAAACGGTGTGCCAGGCCTGACATCTGGAGGCCTCCCACAGCCGGGTCCCTGTCCTGCCCAGGCCCCCCGAGGGAGGACGATGGTCGGGCAGTGGCGAGCGGGGTGGGGCTGGCGCCGAGCCTGCCCTTGGATGCCCCGGGGAAGGGCGCCGGGGGATGGGATGCCCCTGGCCAGGTCTGAGGGACCGACCCAGCTCGGGGCTGTCGGGGGCAGAGAGAGAACCCCCCTCCGCCCTTTCCCTTCAGGTTCTTAGGGCTGGCCAAATCCTTCCCAAGACAGCTTGTCTGGAGAAAATCAGACCCAGCTGAAGAACATGTGTCCATGGGGGAAACCCGGGAAACTGAGTCTCCCCACACAATAGCAGAGATTCTCATCTTGCATCCTCTCCTGAGCTAATGACAAAGGTGGATGTCCCGGGTGGGCCTGTGGAATGGGAGAGGGGAGGAAGTCTATTGTCATGCAGAGGGACATGGAAAGACTTGTCTGAAGCTTATCCCCTGCACTGGGTTCAGGTAGGGAAGGGACGGCACAGAGGTGAGCAGGAACCAACCGGCCTCTCTGTGGTGAGGCTGGCCCCGGGGCAGGTGTGGGGGTGATGGCTGGAAGTGGGATGGCGCGTGAGTTGGCACCAGCCAGCGGTGGAGGCAGAGACTCAGAGGTCAGGGATCTCTCTCTCTGTCTCTGTCTCTCTCTCTCTCCCTCAGGGAGCTGAGGAGAGTAAGGTGGCGCCCCCTGCCCACCTCGCCTACCTCTCCATGGGCCCTTCTTTCTCTGGCCGCTCCGGGAGCCCTGCGGGCTTGGGTTCAACCCCCCACACACCGCACAGGCCAAGGGCGCATGCGCGACCGCCGGGGCCTAGGGCTGGCCTCGGGGGGGGGGGGGGGGGGTCCTCAGTGAAGGCCCCGCCCTCCCTCCAGGCTCTGACCCAGCTGCAGCTCTTCCATCGCCGCCCTTCTGGACTCGGCTTCAGCTGTCTCCCTCCCCTCCCCCACTCCCACTCAGCTTGCAGGCCGCTTCCCTGCCTTGAAAGCATGGCTCTGGCCCTGAGGGCCACAGACCTACTGGGCTTCAAGCTCAAGGCTCTGCCTGGGCCTGCTGCTTCGGCCAGGGGCTCATTTTTTCCTGGAAAGACAAAACCATGGCCTCACCCCACGCCTGCACTTTGCCACGGCAGGCAGCCCAGATGTAGGAAAGGCTCTGTGGAGTCAGAAGTGCCGAGACAGGCCGATGGCACCAGAGGGTTTGGGGGTCAGGGCGCAACTGGGCTAGCCCCTCCTCCCGGGAGTCGGGGAGGCCCGGCCTTCCTAGTGCCCAGGCCACGGCTCCGGGGAGAAACCCGCCATGGAGGGCACGCGGGAGGCCCTCTGCCTGAGGTGGCAGGTGTCACGCCAGGGCCACTGCAAGCCTGGCTCGGCTTGCCTGCTTTCTCCAAAGGAGGCTGGCCGACCAGCCGAACCTGGCACCTGGGCCAGGCCCCTTCCAAGGGGACGAGTTCCAGAGGATAGAGCCCTGGGGGCGGCTGCCAAGTCTCCTGGGGCGTGTGCTGGGCCCCCGTCAGAGGAGGAAGCAGCCTGGTAAACGGTGTGCCAGGCCTGACATCTGGAGGCCTCCCACAGCCGGGTCCCTGTCCTGCCCAGGCCCCCCGAGGGAGGACGATGGTCGGGCAGTGGCGAGCGGGGTGGGGCTGGCGCCGAGCCTGCCCTTGGATGCCCCGGGGAAGGGCGCCGGGGGATGGGATGCCCCTGGCCAGGTCTGAGGGACCGACCCAGCTCGGGGCTGTCGGGGGCAGAGAGAGAACCCCCCTCCGCCCTTTCCCTTCAGGTTCTTAGGGCTGGCCAAATCCTTCCCAAGACAGCTTGTCTGGAGAAAATCAGACCCAGCTGAAGAACATGTGTCCATGGGGGAAACCCGGGAAACTGAGTCTCCCCACACAATAGCAGAGATTCTCATCTTGCATCCTCTCCTGAGCTAATGACAAAGGTGGATGTCCCGGGTGGGCCTGTGGAATGGGAGAGGGGAGGAAGTCTATTGTCATGCAGAGGGACATGGAAAGACTTGTCTGAAGCTTATCCCCTGCACTGGGGTCAGGTCGGGAAGGGACGGCACAGAGGTGAGCAGGAACCAACCGGCCTCTCTGTGGTGAGGCGGGCCCCGAGGCAGGCGTGGGGGTGATGGCTGGAAGTGGGATGGCGCGTGAGTTGGCACCAGCCAGCGGTGGAGGCAGAGACTCAGAGGTCAGGGATCACTCTCTCTGTCTCTGTCTCTCTCTCTCTCCCTCAGGGAGCTGAGGAGAGTAAGGTGGCGCCCCCTGCCCACCTCGCCTACCTCTCCATGGGCCCTTCTTTCTCTGGCCGCTCCGGGAGCCCTGCGGGCTTGGGTTCAACCCCCCACACACCGCACAGGCCAAGGGCGCATGCGCGACCGCCGGGGCCTAGGGCTGGCCTCGGGGGGGGGGGTCCTCAGTGAAGGCCCCGCCCTCCCTCCAGGCTCTGACCCAGCTGCAGCTCTTCCATCGCCGCCCTTCTGGACTCGGCTTCAGCTGTCTCCCTCCCCTCCCCCACTCCCACTCAGCTTGCAGGCCGCTTCCCTGCCTTGAAAGCATGGCTCTGGCCCTGAGGGCCACAGACCTACTGGGCTTCAAGCTCAAGGCTCAGCCTGGGCCTGCTGCTTCGGCCAGGGGCTCATTTTTTCCTGGAAAGACAAAACCATGGCCTCACCCCACGCCTGCACTTTGCCACGGCAGGCAGCCCAGATGTAGGAAAGGCTCTGTGGAGTCAGAAGTGCCGAGACAGGCCGATGGCACCAGAGGGTTTGGGGGTCAGGGCGCAACTGGGCTAGCCCCTCCTCCCGGGAGTCGGGGAGGCCCGGCCTTCCTAGTGCCCAGGCCACGGCTCCGGGGAGAAACCCGCCATGGAGGGCACGCGGGAGGCCCTCTGCCTGAGGTGGCAGGTGTCACGCCAGGGCCACTGCAAGCCTGGCTCGGCTTGCCTGCTTTCTCCAAAGGAGGCTGGCCGACCAGCCGAACCTGGCACCTGGGCCAGGCCCCTTCCAAGGGGACGAGTTCCAGAGGATAGAGCCCTGGGGGCAGCTGCCAAGTCTCCTGGGGCGTGTGCTGGGCCCCCGTCAGAGGAGGAAGCAGCCTGGTAAACGGTGTGCCAGGCCTGACACCTGGAGGCCTCCCACAGCCGGGTCCCTGTCCTGCCCAGGCCCCCCGAGGGAGGACGATGGTCGGGCAGTGGCGAGCGGGGTGGGGCTGGCGCCGAGCCTGCCCTTGGATGCCCCGGGGAAGGGCGCCGGGGGATGGGATGCCCCTGGCCAGGTCTGAGGGACCGACCCAGCTCGGGGCTGTCGGGGGCAGAGAGAGAACCCCCCTCCGCCCTTTCCCTTCAGGTTCTTAGGGCTGGCCAAATCCTTCCCAAGACAGCTTGTCTGGAGAAATTCAGACCCAGCTGAAGAACATGTGTCCATGGGGGAAACCCGGGAAACTGAGTCTCCCCACACAATAGCAGAGATTCTCATCTTGCATCCTCTCCTGAGCTAATGACAAAGGTGGATGTCCCGGGTGGGCCTGTGGAATGGGAGAGGGGAGGAAGTCTATTGTCATGCAGAGGGACATGGAAAGACTTGTCTGAAGCTTATCCCCTGCACTGGGGTCAGGTCGGGAAGGGACGGCACAGAGGTGAGCAGGAACCAACCGGCCTCTCTGTGGTGAGGCGGGCCCCGAGGCAGGCGTGGGGGTGATGGCTGGAAGTGGGATGGCGCGTGAGTTGGCACCAGCCAGCGGTGGAGGCAGAGACTCAGAGGTCAGGGATCACTCTCTCTGTCTCTGTCTCTCTCTCTCTCCCTCAGGGAGCTGAGGAGAGTAAGGTGGCGCCCCCTGCCCACCTCGCCTACCTCTCCATGGGCCCTTCTTTCTCTGGCCGCTCCGGGAGCCCTGCGGGCTTGGGTTCAACCCCCCACACACCGCACAGGCCAAGGGCGCATGCGCGACCGCCGGGGCCTAGGGCTGGCCTCGGGGGGGGTCCTCAGTGAAGGCCCCGCCCTCCCTCCAGGCTCTGACCCAGCTGCAGCTCTTCCATCGCCGCCCTTCTGGACTCGGCTTCAGCTGTCTCCCTCCCCTCCCCCACTCCCACTCAGCTTGCAGGCCGCTTCCCTGCCTTGAAAGCATGGCTCTGGCCCTGAGGGCCACAGACCTACTGGGCTTCAAGCTCAAGGCTCTGCCTGGGCCTGCTGCTTCGGCCAGGGGCTCATTTTTTCCTGGAAAGACAAAACCATGGCCTCACCCCACGCCTGCACTTTGCCACGGCAGGCAGCCCAGATGTAGGAAAGGCTCTGTGGAGTCAGAAGTGCCGAGAGAGGCCGATGGCACCAGAGGTTTTGGGGGTCAGGGCGCAACTGGGCTAGCCCCTCCTCCCGGGAGTCGGGGAGGCCCGGCCTTCCTAGTGCCCAGGCCACGGCTCCGGGGAGAAACCCGCCATGGAGGGCACGCGGGAGGCCCTCTGCCTGAGGTGGCAGGTGTCACGCCAGGGCCACTGCAAGCCTGGCTCGGCTTGCCTGCTTTCTCCAAAGGAGGCTGGCCGACCAGCCAAACCTGGCACCTGGGCCAGGCCCCTTCCAAGGGGACGAGTTCCAGAGGATAGAGCCCTGGGGGCGGCTGCCAAGTCTCCTGGGGCGTGTGCTGGGCCCCCGTCAGAGGAGGAAGCAGCCTGGTAAACGGTGTGCCAGGCCTGAGATCTGGAGGCCTCCCACAGCCGGGTCCCTGTCCTGCCCAGGCCCCCCGAGGGAGGACGATGGTCGGGCAGTGGCGAGCGGGGTGGGGCTGGCGCCGAGCCTGCCCTTGGATGCCCCGGGGAAGGGCGCCGGGGGATGGGATGCCCCTGGCCAGGTCTGAGGGACCGACCCAGCTCGGGGCTGTCGGGGGCAGAGAGAGAACCCCCCTCCGCCCTTTCCCTTCAGGTTCTTAGGGCTGGCCAAATCCTTCCCAAGACAGCTTGTCTGGAGAAAATCAGACCCAGCTGAAGAACATGTGTCCATGGGGGAAACCCGGGAAACTGAGTCTCCCCACACAATAGCAGAGATTCTCATCTTGCATCCTCTCCTGAGCTAATGACAAAGGTGGATGTCCCGGGTGGGCCTGTGGAATGGGAGAGGGGAGGAAGTCTATTGTCATGCAGAGGGACATGGAAAGACTTGTCTGAAGCTTATCCCCTGCACTGGGTTCAGGTAGGGAAGGGACGGCACAGAGGTGAGCAGGAACCAACCGGCCTCTCTGTGGTGAGGCTGGCCCCGGGGCAGGTGTGGGGGTGATGGCTGGAAGTGGGATGGCGCGTGAGTTGGCACCAGCCAGCGTTGGAGGCAGAGACTCAGAGGTCAGGGATCTCTCTCTCTGTCTCTGTCTCTCTCTCTCTCCCTCAGGGAGCTGAGGAGAGTAAGGTGGCGCCCCCTGCCCACCTCGCCTACCTCTCCATGGGCCCTTCTTTCTCTGGCCGCTCCGGGAGCCCTGCGGGCTTGGGTTCAACCCCCCACACACCGCACAGGCCAAGGGCGCATGAGCGACCGCCGGGGCCTAGGGCTGGCCTGGGGGGGGGGGTTCTCAGTGAAGGCCCCGCCCTCCCTCCAGGCTCTGACCCAGCTGCAGCTCTTCCATCGCCGCCCTTCTGGACTCGGCTTCAGCTGTCTCCCTCCCCTCCCCCACTCCCACTCAGCTTGCAGGCCGCTTCCCTGCCTTGAAAGCATGGCTCTGGCCCTGAGGGCCACAGACCTACTGGGCTTCAAGCTCAAGGCTCTGCCTGGGCCTGCTGCTTCGGCCAGGGGCTCATTTTTTCCTGGAAAGACAAAACCATGGCCTCACCCCACGCCTGCACTTTGCCACGGCAGGCAGCCCAGATGTAGGAAAGGCTCTGTGGAGTCAGAAGTGCCGAGACAGGCCGATGGCACCAGAGGGTTTGGGGGTCAGGGCGCAACTGGGCTAGCCCCTCCTCCCGGGAGTCGGGGAGGCCCGGCCTTCCTAGTGCCCAGGCCACGGCTCCGGGGAGAAACCCGCCATGGAGGGCACGCGGGAGGCCCTCTGCCTGAGGTGGCAGGTGTCACGCCAGGGCCACTGCAAGCCTGGCTCGGCTTGCCTGCTTTCTCCAAAGGAGGCTGGCCGACCAGCCGAACCTGGCACCTGGGCCAGGCCCCTTCCAAGGGGACGAGTTCCAGAGGATAGAGCCCTGGGGGCGGCTGCCAAGTCTCCTGGGGCGTGTGCTGGGCCCCCGTCAGAGGAGGAAGCAGCCTGGTAAACGGTGTGCCAGGCCTGAGATCTGGAGGCCTCCCACAGCCGGGTCCCTGTCCTGCCCAGGCCCCCCGAGGGAGGACGATGGTCGGGCAGTGGCGAGCGGGGTGGGGCTGGCGCCGAGCCTGCCCTTGGATGCCCCGGGGAAGGGCGCCGGGGGATGGGATGCCCCTGGCCAGGTCTGAGGGACCGACCCAGCTCGGGGCTGTCGGGGGCAGAGAGAGAACCCCCCTCCGCCCTTTCCCTTCAGGTTCTTAGGGCTGGCCAAATCCTTCCCAAGACAGCTTGTCTGGAGAAAATCAGACCCAGCTGAAGAACATGTGTCCATGGGGGAAACCCGGGAAACTGAGTCTCCCCACACAATAGCAGAGATTCTCATCTTGCATCCTCTCCTGAGCTAATGACAAAGGTGGATGTCCCGGGTGGGCCTGTGGAATGGGAGAGGGGAGGAAGTCTATTGTCATGCAGAGGGACATGGAAAGACTTGTCTGAAGCTTATCCCCTGCACTGGGGTCAGGTCGGGAAGGGACGGCACAGAGGTGAGCAGGAACCAACCGGCCTCTCTGTGGTGAGGCGGGCCCCGAGGCAGGCGTGGGGGTGATGGCTGGAAGTGGGATGGCACGTGAGTTGGCACCAGCCAGCGGTGGAGGCAGAGACTCAGAGGTCAGGGATCACTCTCTCTGTCTCTGTCTCTCTCTCTCTCCCTCAGGGAGCTGAGGAGAGTAAGGTGGCGCCCCCTGCCCACCTCGCCTACCTCTCCATGGGCCCTTCTTTCTCTGGCCGCTCCGGGAGCCCTGCGGGCTTGGGTTCAACCCCCCACACACCGCACAGGCCAAGGGCGCATGCGCGACCGCCGGGGCCTAGGGCTGGCCTCGGGGGGGGGGGGGTCCTCAGTGAAGGCCCCGCCCTCCCTCCAGGCTCTGACCCAGCTGCAGCTCTTCCATCGCCGCCCTTCTGGACTCGGCTTCAGCTGTCTCCCTCCCCTCCCCCACTCCCACTCAGCTTGCAGGCCGCTTCCCTGCCTTGAAAGCATGGCTCTGGCCCTGAGGGCCACAGACCTACTGGGCTTCAAGCTCAAGGCTCTGCCTGGGCCTGCTGCTTCGGCCAGGGGCTCATTTTTTCCTGGAAAGACAAAACCATGGCCTCACCCCACGCCTGCACTTTGCCACGGCAGGCAGCCCAGATGTAGGAAAGGCTCTGTGGAGTCAGAAGTGCCGAGACAGGCCGATGGCACCAGAGGGTTTGGGGGTCAGGGCGCAACTGGGCTAGCCCCTCCTCCCGGGAGTCGGGGAGGCCCGGCCTTCCTAGTGCCCAGGCCACGGCTCCGGGGAGAAACCCGCCATGGAGGGCACGCGGGAGGCCCTCTGCCTGAGGTGGCAGGTGTCACGCCAGGGCCACTGCAAGCCTGGCTCGGCTTGCCTGCTTTCTCCAAAGGAGGCTGGCCGACCAGCCGAACCTGGCACCTGGGCCAGGCCCCTTCCAAGGGGACGAGTTCCAGAGGATAGAGCCCTGGGGGCGGCTGCCAAGTCTCCTGGGGCGTGTGCTGGGCCCCCGTCAGAGGAGGAAGCAGCCTGGTAAACGGTGTGCCAGGCCTGAGATCTGGAGGCCTCCCACAGCCGGGTCCCTGTCCTGCCCAGGCCCCCCGAGGGAGGACGATGGTCGGGCAGTGGCGAGCGGGGTGGGGCTGGCGCCGAGCCTGCCCTTGGATGCCCCGGGGAAGGGCGCCGGGGGATGGGATGCCCCTGGCCAGGTCTGAGGGACCGACCCAGCTCGGGGCTGTCGGGGGCAGAGAGAGAACCCCCCTCCGCCCTTTCCCTTCAGGTTCTTAGGGCTGGCCAAATCCTTCCCAAGACAGCTTGTCTGGAGAAAATCAGACCCAGCTGAAGAACATGTGTCCATGGGGGAAACCCGGGAAACTGAGTCTCCCCACACAATAGCAGAGATTCTCATCTTGCATCCTCTCCTGAGCTAATGACAAAGGTGGATGTCCCGGGTGGGCCTGTGGAATGGGAGAGGGGAGGAAGTCTATTGTCATGCAGAGGGACATGGAAAGACTTGTCTGAAGCTTATCCCCTGCACTGGGGTCAGGTCGGGAAGGGACGGCACAGAGGTGAGCAGGAACCAACCGGCCTCTCTGTGGTGAGGCGGGCCCCGAGGCAGGCGTGGGGGTGATGGCTGGAAGTGGGATGGCGCGTGAGTTGGCACCAGCCAGCGGTGGAGGCAGAGACTCAGAGGTCAGGGATCACTCTCTCTGTCTCTGTCTCTCTCTCTCTCCCTCAGGGAGCTGAGGAGAGTAAGGTGGCGCCCCCTGCCCACCTCGCCTACCTCTCCATGGGCCCTTCTTTCTCTGGCCGCTCCGGGAGCCCTGCGGGCTTGGGTTCAACCCCCCACACACCGCACAGGCCAAGGGCGCATGCGCGACCGCCGGGGCCTAGGGCTGGCCTGGGGGGGGGGTCCTCAGTGAAGGCCCCGCCCTCCCTCCAGGCTCTGACCCAGCTGCAGCTCTTCCATCGCCGCCCTTCTGGACTCGGCTTCAGCTGTCTCCCTCCCCTCCCCCACTCCCACTCAGCTTGCAGGCCGCTTCCCTGCCTTGAAAGCATGGCTCTGGCCCTGAGGGCCACAGACCTACTGGGCTTCAAGCTCAAGGCTCTGCCTGGGCCTGCTGCTTCGGCCAGGGGCTCATTTATTCCTGGAAAGACAAAACCATGGCCTCACCCCACGCCTGCACTTTGCCACGGCAGGCAGCCCAGATGTAGGAAAGGCTCTGTGGAGTCAGAAGTGCCGAGACAGGCCGATGGCACCAGAGGGTTTGGGGGTCAGGGCGCAACTGGGCTAGCCCCTCCTCCCGGGAGTCGGGGAGGCCCGGCCTTCCTAGTGCCCAGGCCACGGCTCCGGGGAGAAACCCGCCATGGAGGGCACGCGGGAGGCCCTCTGCCTGAGGTGGCAGGTGTCACGCCAGGGCCACTGCAAGCCTGGCTCGGCTTGCCTGCTTTCTCCAAAGGAGGCTGGCCGACCAGCCGAACCTGGCACCTGGGCCAGGCCCCTTCCAAGGGGACGAGTTCCAGAGGATAGAGCCCTGGGGGCGGCTGCCAAGTCTCCTGGGGCGTGTGCTGGGCCCCCGTCAGAGGAGGAAGCAGCCTGGTAAACGGTGTGCCAGGCCTGAGATCTGGAGGCCTCCCACAGCCGGGTCCCTGTCCTGCCCAGGCCCCCCGAGGGAGGACGATGGTCGGGCAGTGGCGAGCGGGGTGGGGCTGGCGCCGAGCCTGCCCTTGGATGCCCCGGGGAAGGGCGCCGGGGGATGGGATGCCCCTGGCCAGGTCTGAGGGACCGACCCAGCTCGGGGCTGTCGGGGGCAGAGAGAGAACCCCCCTCCGCCCTTTCCCTTCAGGTTCTTAGGGCTGGCCAAATCCTTCCCAAGACAGCTTGTCTGGAGAAAATCAGACCCAGCTGAAGAACATGTGTCCATGGGGGAAACCCGGGAAACTGAGTCTCCCCACACAATAGCAGAGATTCTCATCTTGCATCCTCTCCTGAGCTAATGACAAAGGTGGATGTCCCGGGTGGGCCTGTGGAATGGGAGAGGGGAGGAAGTCTATTGTCATGCAGAGGGACATGGAAAGACTTGTCTGAAGCTTATCCCCTGCACTGGGTTCAGGTAGGGAAGGGACGGCACAGAGGTGAGCAGGAACCAACCGGCCTCTCTGTGGTGAGGCTGGCCCCGGGGCAGGTGTGGGGGTGATGGCTGGAAGTGGGATGGCGCGTGAGTTGGCACCAGCCAGCGGTGGAGGCAGAGACTCAGAGGTCAGGGATCTCTCTCTCTGTCTCTGTCTCTCTCTCTCTCCCTCAGGGAGCTGAGGAGAGTAAGGTGGCGCCCCCTGCCCACCTCGCCTACCTCTCCATGGGCCCTTCTTTCTCTGGCCGCTCCGGGAGCCCTGCGGGCTTGGGTTCAACCCCCCACACACCGCACAGGCCAAGGGCGCATGAGCGACCGCCGGGGCCTAGGGCTGGCCTGGGGGGGGGGTTCTCAGTGAAGGCCCCGCCCTCCCTCCAGGCTCTGACCCAGCTGCAGCTCTTCCATCGCCGCCCTTCTGGACTCGGCTTCAGCTGTCTCCCTCCCCTCCCCCACTCCCACTCAGCTTGCAGGCCGCTTCCCTGCCTTGAAAGCATGGCTCTGGCCCTGAGGGCCACAGACCTACTGGGCTTCAAGCTCAAGGCTCTGCCTGGGCCTGCTGCTTCGGCCAGGGGCTCATTTTTTCCTGGAAAGACAAAACCATGGCCTCACCCCACGCCTGCACTTTGCCACGGCAGGCAGCCCAGATGTAGGAAAGGCTCTGTGGAGTCAGAAGTGCCGAGACAGGCCGATGGCACCAGAGGGTTTGGGGGTCAGGGCGCAACTGGGCTAGCCCCTCCTCCCGGGAGTCGGGGAGGCCCGGCCTTCCTAGTGCCCAGGCCACGGCTCCGGGGAGAAACCCGCCATGGAGGGCACGCGGGAGGCCCTCTGCCTGAGGTGGCAGGTGTCACGCCAGGGCCACTGCAAGCCTGGCTCGGCTTGCCTGCTTTCTCCAAAGGAGGCTGGCCGACCAGCCGAACCTGGCACCTGGGCCAGGCCCCTTCCAAGGGGACGAGTTCCAGAGGATAGAGCCCTGGGGGCGGCTGCCAAGTCTCCTGGGGCGTGTGCTGGGCCCCCGTCAGAGGAGGAAGCAGCCTGGTAAACGGTGTGCCAGGCCTGAGATCTGGAGGCCTCCCACAGCCGGGTCCCTGTCCTGCCCAGGCCCCCCGAGGGAGGACGATGGTCGGGCAGTGGCGAGCGGGGTGGGGCTGGCGCCGAGCCTGCCCTTGGATGCCCCGGGGAAGGGCGCCGGGGGATGGGATGCCCCTGGCCAGGTCTGAGGGACCGACCCAGCTCGGGGCTGTCGGGGGCAGAGAGAGAACCCCCCTCCGCCCTTTCCCTTCAGGTTCTTAGGGCTGGCCAAATCCTTCCCAAGACAGCTTGTCTGGAGAAAATCAGACCCAGCTGAAGAACATGTGTCCATGGGGGAAACCCGGGAAACTGAGTCTCCCCACACAATAGCAGAGATTCTCATCTTGCATCCTCTCCTGAGCTAATGACAAAGGTGGATGTCCCGGGTGGGCCTGTGGAATGGGAGAGGGGAGGAAGTCTATTGTCATGCAGAGGGACATGGAAAGACTTGTCTGAAGCTTATCCCCTGCACTGGGGTCAGGTCGGGAAGGGACGGCACAGAGGTGAGCAGGAACCAACCGGCCTCTCTGTGGTGAGGCGGGCCCCGAGGCAGGCGTGGGGGTGATGGCTGGAAGTGGGATGGCGCGTGAGTTGGCACCAGCCAGCGGTGGAGGCAGAGACTCAGAGGTCAGGGATCACTCTCTCTGTCTCTGTCTCTCTCTCTCTCCCTCAGGGAGCTGAGGAGAGTAAGGTGGCGCCCCCTGCCCACCTCGCCTACCTCTCCATGGGCCCTTCTTTCTCTGGCCGCTCCGGGAGCCCTGCGGGCTTGGGTTCAACCCCCCACACACCGCACAGGCCAAGGGCGCATGCGCGACCGCCGGGGCCTAGGGCTGGCCTCGGGGGGGGGGTCCTCAGTGAAGGCCCCGCCCTCCCTCCAGGCTCTGACCCAGCTGCAGCTCTTCCATCGCCGCCCTTCTGGACTCGGCTTCAGCTGTCTCCCTCCCCTCCCCCACTCCCACTCAGCTTGCAGGCCGCTTCCCTGCCTTGAAAGCATGGCTCTGGCCCTGAGGGCCACAGACCTACTGGGCTTCAAGCTCAAGGCTCTGCCTGGGCCTGCTGCTTCGGCCAGGGGCTCATTTTTTCCTGGAAAGACAAAACCATGGCCTCACCCCACGCCTGCACTTTGCCACGGCAGGCAGCCCAGATGTAGGAAAGGCTCTGTGGAGTCAGAAGTGCCGAGACAGGCCGATGGCACCAGAGGGTTTGGGGGTCAGGGCGCAACTGGGCTAGCCCCTCCTCCCGGGAGTCGGGGAGGCCCGGCCTTCCTAGTGCCCAGGCCACGGCTCCGGGGAGAAACCCGCCATGGAGGGCACGCGGGAGGCCCTCTGCCTGAGGTGGCAGGTGTCACGCCAGGGCCACTGCAAGCCTGGCTCGGCTTGCCTGCTTTCTCCAAAGGAGGCTGGCCGACCAGCCGAACCTGGCACCTGGGCCAGGCCCCTTCCAAGGGGACGAGTTCCAGAGGATAGAGCCCTGGAGGCGGCTGCCAAGTCTCCTGGGGCGTGTGCTGGGCCCCCGTCAGAGGAGGAAGCAGCCTGGTAAACGGTGTGCCAGGCCTGAGATCTGGAGGCCTCCCACAGCCGGGTCCCTGTCCTGCCCAGGCCCCCCGAGGGAGGACGATGGTCGGGCAGTGGCGAGCGGGGTGGGGCTGGCGCCGAGCCTGCCCTTGGATGCCCCGGGGAAGGGCGCCGGGGGATGGGATGCCCCTGGCCAGGTCTGAGGGACCGACCCAGCTCGGGGCTGTCGGGGGCAGAGAGAGAACCCCCCTCCGCCCTTTCCCTTCAGGTTCTTAGGGCTGGCCAAATCCTTCCCAAGACAGCTTGTCTGGAGAAAATCAGACCCAGCTGAAGAACATGTGTCCATGGGGGAAACCCGGGAAACTGAGTCTCCCCACACAATAGCAGAGATTCTCATCTTGCATCCTCTCCTGAGCTAATGACAAAGGTGGATGTCCCGGGTGGGCCTGTGGAATGGGAGAGGGGAGGAAGTCTATTGTCATGCAGAGGGACATGGAAAGACTTGTCTGAAGCTTATCCCCTGCACTGGGTTCAGGTAGGGAAGGGACGGCACAGAGGTGAGCAGGAACCAACCGGCCTCTCTGTGGTGAGGCTGGCCCCGGGGCAGGTGTGGGGGTGATGGCTGGAAGTGGGATGGCGCGTGAGTTGGCACCAGCCAGCGGTGGAGGCAGAGACTCAGAGGTCAGGGATCTCTCTCTCTGTCTCTGTCTCTCTCTCTCTCCCTCAGGGAGCTGAGGAGAGTAAGGTGGCGCCCCCTGCCCACCTCGCCTACCTCTCCATGGGCCCTTCTTTCTCTGGCCGCTCCGGGAGCCCTGCGGGCTTGGGTTCAACCCCCCACACACCGCACAGGCCAAGGGCGCATGAGCGACCGCCGGGGCCTAGGGCTGGCCTGGGGGGGGGGTTCTCAGTGAAGGCCCCGCCCTCCCTCCAGGCTCTGACCCAGCTGCAGCTCTTCCATCGCCGCCCTTCTGGACTCGGCTTCAGCTGTCTCCCTCCCCTCCCCCACTCCCACTCAGCTTGCAGGCCGCTTCCCTGCCTTGAAAGCATGGCTCTGGCCCTGAGGGCCACAGACCTACTGGGCTTCAAGCTCAAGGCTCTGCCTGGGCCTGCTGCTTCGGCCAGGGGCTCATTTTTTCCTGGAAAGACAAAACCATGGCCTCACCCCACGCCTGCACTTTGCCACGGCAGGCAGCCCAGATGTAGGAAAGGCTCTGTGGAGTCAGAAGTGCCGAGACAGGCCGATGGCACCAGAGGGTTTGGGGGTCAGGGCGCAACTGGGCTAGCCCCTCCTCCCGGGAGTCGGGGAGGCCCGGCCTTCCTAGTGCCCAGGCCACGGCTCCGGGGAGAAACCCGCCATGGAGGGCACGCGGGAGGCCCTCTGCCTGAGGTGGCAGGTGTCACGCCAGGGCCACTGCAAGCCTGGCTCGGCTTGCCTGCTTTCTCCAAAGGAGGCTGGCCGACCAGCCGAACCTGGCACCTGGGCCAGGCCCCTTCCAAGGGGACGAGTTCCAGAGGATAGAGCCCTGGGGGCGGCTGCCAAGTCTCCTGGGGCGTGTGCTGGGCCCCCGTCAGAGGAGGAAGCAGCCTGGTAAACGGTGTGCCAGGCCTGAGATCTGGAGGCCTCCCACAGCCGGGTCCCTGTCCTGCCCAGGCCCCCCGAGGGAGGACGATGGTCGGGCAGTGGCGAGCGGGGTGGGGCTGGCGCCGAGCCTGCCCTTGGATGCCCCGGGGAAGGGCGCCGGGGGATGGGATGCCCCTGGCCAGGTCTGAGGGACCGACCCAGCTCGGGGCTGTCGGGGGCAGAGAGAGAACCCCCCTCCGCCCTTTCCCTTCAGGTTCTTAGGGCTGGCCAAATCCTTCCCAAGACAGCTTGTCTGGAGAAAATCAGACCCAGCTGAAGAACATGTGTCCATGGGGGAAACCCGGGAAACTGAGTCTCCCCACACAATAGCAGAGATTCTCATCTTGCATCCTCTCCTGAGCTAATGACAAAGGTGGATGTCCCGGGTGGGCCTGTGGAATGGGAGAGGGGAGGAAGTCTATTGTCATGCAGAGGGACATGGAAAGACTTGTCTGAAGCTTATCCCCTGCACTGGGTTCAGGTAGGGAAGGGACGGCACAGAGGTGAGCAGGAACCAACCGGCCTCTCTGTGGTGAGGCTGGCCCCGGGGCAGGTGTGGGGGTGATGGCTGGAAGTGGGATGGCGCGTGAGTTGGCACCAGCCAGCGGTGGAGGCAGAGACTCAGAGGTCAGGGATCTCTCTCTCTGTCTCTGTCTCTCTCTCTCTCCCTCAGGGAGCTGAGGAGAGTAAGGTGGCGCCCCCTGCCCACCTCGCCTACCTCTCCATGGGCCCTTCTTTCTCTGGCCGCTCCGGGAGCCCTGCGGGCTTGGGTTCAACCCCCCACACACCGCACAGGCCAAGGGCGCATGAGCGACCGCCGGGGCCTAGGGCTGGCCTGGGGGGGGGGGTTCTCAGTGAAGGCCCCGCCCTCCCTCCAGGCTCTGACCCAGCTGCAGCTCTTCCATCGCCGCCCTTCTGGACTCGGCTTCAGCTGTCTCCCTCCCCTCCCCCACTCCCACTCAGCTTGCAGGCCGCTTCCCTGCCTTGAAAGCATGGCTCTGGCCCTGAGGGCCACAGACCTACTGGGCTTCAAGCTCAAGGCTCTGCCTGGGCCTGCTGCTTCGGCCAGGGGCTCATTTTTTCCTGGAAAGACAAAACCATGGCCTCACCCCACGCCTGCACTTTGCCACGGCAGGCAGCCCAGATGTAGGAAAGGCTCTGTGGAGTCAGAAGTGCCGAGACAGGCCGATGGCACCAGAGGGTTTGGGGGTCAGGGCGCAACTGGGCTAGCCCCTCCTCCCGGGAGTCGGGGAGGCCCGGCCTTCCTAGTGCCCAGGCCACGGCTCCGGGGAGAAACCCGCCATGGAGGGCACGCGGGAGGCCCTCTGCCTGAGGTGGCAGGTGTCACGCCAGGGCCACTGCAAGCCTGGCTCGGCTTGCCTGCTTTCTCCAAAGGAGGCTGGCCGACCAGCCGAACCTGGCACCTGGGCCAGGCCCCTTCCAAGGGGACGAGTTCCAGAGGATAGAGCCCTGGGGGCGGCTGCCAAGTCTCCTGGGGCGTGTGCTGGGCCCCCGTCAGAGGAGGAAGCAGCCTGGTAAACGGTGTGCCAGGCCTGAGATCTGGAGGCCTCCCACAGCCGGGTCCCTGTCCTGCCCAGGCCCCCCGAGGGAGGACGATGGTCGGGCAGTGGCGAGCGGGGTGGGGCTGGCGCCGAGCCTGCCCTTGGATGCCCCGGGGAAGGGCGCCGGGGGATGGGATGCCCCTGGCCAGGTCTGAGGGACCGACCCAGCTCGGGGCTGTCGGGGGCAGAGAGAGAACCCCCCTCCGCCCTTTCCCTTCAGGTTCTTAGGGCTGGCCAAATCCTTCCCAAGACAGCTTGTCTGGAGAAAATCAGACCCAGCTGAAGAACATGTGTCCATGGGGGAAACCCGGGAAACTGAGTCTCCCCACACAATAGCAGAGATTCTCATCTTGCATCCTCTCCTGAGCTAATGACAAAGGTGGATGTCCCGGGTGGGCCTGTGGAATGGGAGAGGGGAGGAAGTCTATTGTCATGCAGAGGGACATGGAAAGACTTGTCTGAAGCTTATCCCCTGCACTGGGGTCAGGTCGGGAAGGGACGGCACAGAGGTGAGCAGGAACCAACCGGCCTCTCTGTGGTGAGGCGGGCCCCGAGGCAGGCGTGGGGGTGATGGCTGGAAGTGGGATGGCGCGTGAGTTGGCACCAGCCAGCGGTGGAGGCAGAGACTCAGAGGTCAGGGATCACTCTCTCTGTCTCTGTCTCTCTCTCTCTCCCTCAGGGAGCTGAGGAGAGTAAGGTGGCGCCCCCTGCCCACCTCGCCTACCTCTCCATGGGCCCTTCTTTCTCTGGCCGCTCCGGGAGCCCTGCGGGCTTGGGTTCAACCCCCCACACACCGCACAGGCCAAGGGCGCATGCGCGACCGCCGGGGCCTAGGGCTGGCCTCGGGGGGGGGGGGTCCTCAGTGAAGGCCCCGCCCTCCCTCCAGGCTCTGACCCAGCTGCAGCTCTTCCATCGCCGCCCTTCTGGACTCGGCTTCAGCTGTCTCCCTCCCCTCCCCCACTCCCACTCAGCTTGCAGGCCGCTTCCCTGCCTTGAAAGCATGGCTCTGGCCCTGAGGGCCACAGACCTACTGGGCTTCAAGCTCAAGGCTCTGCCTGGGCCTGCTGCTTCGGCCAGGGGCTCATTTTTTCCTGGAAAGACAAAACCATGGCCTCACCCCACGCCTGCACTTTGCCACGGCAGGCAGCCCAGATGTAGGAAAGGCTCTGTGGAGTCAGAAGTGCCGAGACAGGCCGATGGCACCAGAGGGTTTGGGGGTCAGGGCGCAACTGGGCTAGCCCCTCCTCCCGGGAGTCGGGGAGGCCCGGCCTTCCTAGTGCCCAGGCCACGGCTCCGGGGAGAAACCCGCCATGGAGGGCACGCGGGAGGCCCTCTGCCTGAGGTGGCAGGTGTCACGCCAGGGCCACTGCAAGCCTGGCTCGGCTTGCCTGCTTTCTCCAAAGGAGGCTGGCCGACCAGCCGAACCTGGCACCTGGGCCAGGCCCCTTCCAAGGGGACGAGTTCCAGAGGATAGAGCCCTGGAGGCGGCTGCCAAGTCTCCTGGGGCGTGTGCTGGGCCCCCGTCAGAGGAGGAAGCAGCCTGGTAAACGGTGTGCCAGGCCTGAGATCTGGAGGCCTCCCACAGCCGGGTCCCTGTCCTGCCCAGGCCCCCCGAGGGAGGACGATGGTCGGGCAGTGGCGAGCGGGGTGGGGCTGGCGCCGAGCCTGCCCTTGGATGCCCCGGGGAAGGGCGCCGGGGGATGGGATGCCCCTGGCCAGGTCTGAGGGACCGACCCAGCTCGGGGCTGTCGGGGGCAGAGAGAGAACCCCCCTCCGCCCTTTCCCTTCAGGTTCTTAGGGCTGGCCAAATCCTTCCCAAGACAGCTTGTCTGGAGAAAATCAGACCCAGCTGAAGAACATGTGTCCATGGGGGAAACCCGGGAAACTGAGTCTCCCCACACAATAGCAGAGATTCTCATCTTGCATCCTCTCCTGAGCTAATGACAAAGGTGGATGTCCCGGGTGGGCCTGTGGAATGGGAGAGGGGAGGAAGTCTATTGTCATGCAGAGGGACATGGAAAGACTTGTCTGAAGCTTATCCCCTGCACTGGGTTCAGGTAGGGAAGGGACGGCACAGAGGTGAGCAGGAACCAACCGGCCTCTCTGTGGTGAGGCTGGCCCCGGGGCAGGTGTGGGGGTGATGGCTGGAAGTGGGATGGCGCGTGAGTTGGCACCAGCCAGCGGTGGAGGCAGAGACTCAGAGGTCAGGGATCTCTCTCTCTGTCTCTGTCTCTCTCTCTCTCCCTCAGGGAGCTGAGGAGAGTAAGGTGGCGCCCCCTGCCCACCTCGCCTACCTCTCCATGGGCCCTTCTTTCTCTGGCCGCTCCGGGAGCCCTGCGGGCTTGGGTTCAACCCCCCACACACCGCACAGGCCAAGGGCGCATGAGCGACCGCCGGGGCCTAGGGCTGGCCTGGGGGGGGGGTTCTCAGTGAAGGCCCCGCCCTCCCTCCAGGCTCTGACCCAGCTGCAGCTCTTCCATCGCCGCCCTTCTGGACTCGGCTTCAGCTGTCTCCCTCCCCTCCCCCACTCCCACTCAGCTTGCAGGCCGCTTCCCTGCCTTGAAAGCATGGCTCTGGCCCTGAGGGCCACAGACCTACTGGGCTTCAAGCTCAAGGCTCTGCCTGGGCCTGCTGCTTCGGCCAGGGGCTCATTTTTTCCTGGAAAGACAAAACCATGGCCTCACCCCACGCCTGCACTTTGCCACGGCAGGCAGCCCAGATGTAGGAAAGGCTCTGTGGAGTCAGAAGTGCCGAGACAGGCCGATGGCACCAGAGGGTTTGGGGGTCAGGGCGCAACTGGGCTAGCCCCTCCTCCCGGGAGTCGGGGAGGCCCGGCCTTCCTAGTGCCCAGGCCACGGCTCCGGGGAGAAACCCGCCATGGAGGGCACGCGGGAGGCCCTCTGCCTGAGGTGGCAGGTGTCACGCCAGGGCCACTGCAAGCCTGGCTCGGCTTGCCTGCTTTCTCCAAAGGAGGCTGGCCGACCAGCCGAACCTGGCACCTGGGCCAGGCCCCTTCCAAGGGGACGAGTTGCAGAGGATAGAGCCCTGGGGGCGGCTGCCAAGTCTCCTGGGGCGTGTGCTGGGCCCCCGTCA
This sequence comes from Diceros bicornis minor, assembly GCF_020826845.1. Lineage (NCBI taxonomy): Eukaryota > Metazoa > Chordata > Mammalia > Perissodactyla > Rhinocerotidae > Diceros > Diceros bicornis. Next base: position 27,220 of record NW_026691487.1, read on the forward strand.
GAGGAGGAAGCAGCCTGGTAAACGGTGTGCCAGGCCTGAGATCTGGAGGCCTCCCACAGCCGGGTCCCTGTCCTGCCGAGGCCCCCCGAGGGAGGACGATGGTCGGGCAGTGGCGAGCGGGGTGGGGCTGGCGCCGAGCCTGCCCTTGGATGCCCCGGGGAAGGGCGCCGGGGGATGGGATGCCCCTGGCCAGGTCTGAGGGACCGACCCAGCTCGGGGCTGTCGGGGGCAGAGAGAGAACCCCCCTCCGCCCTTTCCCTTCAGGTTCTTAGGGCTGGCCAAATCCTTCCCAAGACAGCTTGTCTGGAGAAAATCAGACCCAGCTGAAGAACATGTGTCCATGGGGGAAACCCGGGAAACTGAGTCTCCCCACACAATAGCAGAGATTCTCATCTTGCATCCTCTCCTGAGCTAATGACAAAGGTGGATGTCCCGGGTGGGCCTGTGGAATGGGAGAGGGGAGGAAGTCTATTGTCATGCAGAGGGACATGGAAAGACTTGTCTGAAGCTTATCCCCTGCACTGGGGTCAGGTCGGGAAGGGACGGCACAGAGGTGAGCAGGAACCAACCGGCCTCTCTGTGGTGAGGCGGGCCCCGAGGCAGGCGTGGGGGTGATGGCTGGAAGTGGGATGGCGCGTGAGTTGGCACCAGCCAGCGGTGGAGGCAGAGACTCAGAGGTCAGGGATCACTCTCTCTGTCTCTGTCTCTCTCTCTCTCCCTCAGGGAGCTGAGGAGAGTAAGGTGGCGCCCCCTGCCCACCTCGCCTACCTCTCCATGGGCCCTTCTTTCTCTGGCCGCTCCGGGAGCCCTGCGGGCTTGGGTTCAACCCCCCACACACCGCACAGGCCAAGGGCGCATGCGCGACCACCGGGGCCTAGGGCTGGCCTCGGGGGGGGGGTCCTCAGTGAAGGCCCCGCCCTCCCTCCAGGCTCTGACCCAGCTGCAGCTCTTCCATCGCCGCCCTTCTGGACTCGGCTTCAGCTGTCTCCCTCCCCTCCCCCACTCCCACTCAGCTTGCAGGCCGCTTCCCTGCCTTGAAAGCATGGCTCTGGCCCTGAGGGCCACAGACCTACTGGGCTTCAAGCTCAAGGCTCTGCCTGGGCCTGCTGCTTCGGCCAGGGGCTCATTTTTTCCTGGAAAGACAAAACCATGGCCTCACCCCACGCCTGCACTTTGCCACGGCAGGCAGCCCAGATGTAGGAAAGGCTCTGTGGAGTCAGAAGTGCCGAGACAGGCCGATGGCACCAGAGGGTTTGGGGGTCAGGGCGCAACTGGGCTAGCCCCTCCTCCCGGGAGTCGGGGAGGCCCGGCCTTCCTAGTGCCCAGGCCACGGCTCCGGGGAGAAACCCGCCATGGAGGGCACGCGGGAGGCCCTCTGCCTGAGGTGGCAGGTGTCACGCCAGGGCCACTGCAAGCCTGGCTCGGCTTGCCTGCTTTCTCCAAAGGAGGCTGGCCGACCAGCCGAACCTGGCACCTGGGCCAGGCCCCTTCCAAGGGGACGAGTTCCAGAGGATAGAGCCCTGGGGGCGGCTGCCAAGTCTCCTGGGGCGTGTGCTGGGCCCCCGTCAGAGGAGGAAGCAGCCTGGTAAACGGTGTGCCAGGCCTGAGATCTGGAGGCCTCCCACAGCCGGGTCCCTGTCCTGCCCAGGCCCCCCGAGGGAGGACGATGGTCGGGCAGTGGCGAGCGGGGTGGGGCTGGCGCCGAGCCTGCCCTTGGATGCCCCGGGGAAGGGCGCCGGGGGATGGGATGCCCCTGGCCAGGTCTGAGGGACCGACCCAGCTCGGGGCTGTCGGGGGCAGAGAGAGAACCCCCCTCCGCCCTTTCCCTTCAGGTTCTTAGGGCTGGCCAAATCCTTCCCAAGACAGCTTGTCTGGAGAAAATCAGACCCAGCTGAAGAACATGTGTCCATGGGGGAAACCCGGGAAACTGAGTCTCCCCACACAATAGCAGAGATTCTCATCTTGCATCCTCTCCTGAGCTAATGACAAAGGTGGATGTCCCGGGTGGGCCTGTGGAATGGGAGAGGGGAGGAAGTCTATTGTCATGCAGAGGGACATGGAAAGACTTGTCTGAAGCTTATCCCCTGCACTGGGGTCAGGTCGGGAAGGGACGGCACAGAGGTGAGCAGGAACCAACCGGCCTCTCTGTGGTGAGGCGGGCCCCGAGGCAGGCGTGGGGGTGATGGCTGGAAGTGGGATGGCGCGTGAGTTGGCACCAGCCAGCGGTGGAGGCAGAGACTCAGAGGTCAGGGATCACTCTCTCTGTCTCTGTCTCTGTCTCTCTCCCTCAGGGAGCTGAGGAGAGTAAGGTGGCGCCCCCTGCCCACCTCGCCTACCTCTCCATGGGCCCTTCTTTCTCTGGCCGCTCCGGGAGCCCTGCGGGCTTGGGTTCAACCCCCCACACACCGCACAGGCCAAGGGCGCATGCTGGACCGCCGGGGCCTAGGGCTGGCCTCGGGGGGGGGGGGGTCCTCAGTGAAGGCCCCGCCCTCCCTCCAGGCTCTGACCCAGCTGCAGCTCTTCCATCGCCGCCCTTCTGGACTCGGCTTCAGCTGTCTCCCTCCCCTCCCCCACTCCCACTCAGCTTGCAGGCCGCTTCCCTGCCTTGAAAGCATGGCTCTGGCCCTGAGGGCCACAGACCTACTGGGCTTCAAGCTCAAGGCTCTGCCTGGGCCTGCTGCTTCGGCCAGGGGCTCATTTTTTCCTGGAAAGACAAAACCATGGCCTCACCCCACGCCTGCACTTTGCCACGGCAGGCAGCCCAGATGTAGGAAAGGCTCTGTGGAGTCAGAAGTGCCGAGACAGGCCGATGGCACCAGAGGGTTTGGGGGTCAGGGCGCAACTGGGCTAGCCCCTCCTCCCGGGAGTCGGGGAGGCCCGGCCTTCCTAGTGCCCAGGCCACGGCTCCGGGGAGAAACCCGCCATGGAGGGCACGCGGGAGGCCCTCTGCCTGAGGTGGCAGGTGTCACGCCAGGGCCACTGCAAGCCTGGCTCGGCTTGCCTGCTTTCTCCAAAGGAGGCTGGCCGACCAGCCGAACCTGGCACCTGGGCCAGGCCCCTTCCAAGGGGACGAGTTCCAGAGGATAGAGCCCTGGGGGCAGCTGCCAAGTCTCCTGGGGCGTGTGCTGGGCCCCCGTCAGAGGAGGAAGCAGCCTGGTAAACGGGTGTGCCAGGCCTGAGATCTGGAGGCCTCCCACAGCCGGGTCCCTGTCCTGCCGAGGCCCCCCGAGGGAGGACGATGGTCGGGCAGTGGCGAGCGGGGTGGGGCTGGCGCCGAGCCTGCCCTTGGATGCCCCGGGGAAGGGCGCCGGGGGATGGGATGCCCCTGGCCAGGTCTGAGGGACCGACCCAGCTCGGGGCTGTCGGGGGCAGAGAGAGAACCCCCCTCCGCCCTTTCCCTTCAGGTTCTTAGGGCTGGCCAAATCCTTCCCAAGACAGCTTGTCTGGAGAAAATCAGACCCAGCTGAAGAACATGTGTCCATGGGGGAAACCCGGGAAACTGAGTCTCCCCACACAATAGCAGAGATTCTCATCTTGCATCCTCTCCTGAGCTAATGACAAAGGTGGATGTCCCGGGTGGGCCTGTGGAATGGGAGAGGGGAGGAAGTCTATTGTCATGCAGAGGGACATGGAAAGACTTGTCTGAAGCTTATCCCCTGCACTGGGGTCAGGTCGGGAAGGGACGGCACAGAGGTGAGCAGGAACCAACCGGCCTCTCTGTGGTGAGGCGGGCCCCGAGGCAGGCGTGGGGGTGATGGCTGGAAGTGGGATGGCGCGTGAGTTGGCACCAGCCAGCGGTGGAGGCAGAGACTCAGAGGTCAGGGATCACTCTCTCTGTCTCTGTCTCTCTCTCTCTCCCTCAGGGAGCTGAGGAGAGTAAGGTGGCGCCCCCTGCCCACCTCGCCTACCTCTCCATGGGCCCTTCTTTCTCTGGCCGCTCCGGGAGCCCTGCGGGCTTGGGTTCAACCCCCCACACACCGCACAGGCCAAGGGCGCATGCGCGACCGCCGGGGCCTAGGGCTGGCCTCGGGGGGGGGGGGTCCTCAGTGAAGGCCCCGCCCTCCCTCCAGGCTCTGACCCAGCTGCAGCTCTTCCATCGCCGCCCTTCTGGACTCGGCTTCAGCTGTCTCCCTCCCCTCCCCCACTCCCACTCAGCTTGCAGGCCGCTTCCCTGCCTTGAAAGCATGGCTCTGGCCCTGAGGGCCACAGACCTACTGGGCTTCAAGCTCAAGGCTCTGCCTGGGCCTGCTGCTTCGGCCAGGGGCTCATTTTTTCCTGGAAAGACAAAACCATGGCCTCACCCCACGCCTGCACTTTGCCACGGCAGGCAGCCCAGATGTAGGAAAGGCTCTGTGGAGTCAGAAGTGCCGAGACAGGCCGATGGCACCAGAGGGTTTGGGGGTCAGGGCGCAACTGGGCTAGCCCCTCCTCCCGGGAGTCGGGGAGGCCCGGCCTTCCTAGTGCCCAGGCCACGGCTCCGGGGAGAAACCCGCCATGGAGGGCACGCGGGAGGCCCTCTGCCTGAGGTGGCAGGTGTCACGCCAGGGCCACTGCAAGCCTGGCTCGGCTTGCCTGCTTTCTCCAAAGGAGGCTGGCCGACCAGCCGAACCTGGCACCTGGGCCAGGCCCCTTCCAAGGGGACGAGTTCCAGAGGATAGAGCCCTGGGGGCGGCTGCCAAGTCTCCTGGGGCGTGTGCTGGGCCCCCGTCAGAGGAGGAAGCAGCCTGGTAAACGGTGTGCCAGGCCTGAGATCTGGAGGCCTCCCACAGCCGGGTCCCTGTCCTGCCCAGGCCCCCCGAGGGAGGACGATGGTCGGGCAGTGGCGAGCGGGGTGGGGCTGGCGCCGAGCCTGCCCTTGGATGCCCCGGGGAAGGGCGCCGGGGGATGGGATGCCCCTGGCCAGGTCTGAGGGACCGACCCAGCTCGGGGCTGTCGGGGGCAGAGAGAGAACCCCCCTCCGCCCTTTCCCTTCAGGTTCTTAGGGCTGGCCAAATCCTTCCCAAGACAGCTTGTCTGGAGAAAATCAGACCCAGCTGAAGAACATGTGTCCATGGGGGAAACCCGGGAAACTGAGTCTCCCCACACAATAGCAGAGATTCTCATCTTGCATCCTCTCCTGAGCTAATGACAAAGGTGGATGTCCCGGGTGGGCCTGTGGAATGGGAGAGGGGAGGAAGTCTATTGTCATGCAGAGGGACATGGAAAGACTTGTCTGAAGCTTATCCCCTGCACTGGGGTCAGGTCGGGAAGGGACGGCACAGAGGTGAGCAGGAACCAACCGGCCTCTCTGTGGTGAGGCGGGCCCCGAGGCAGGCGTGGGGGTGATGGCTGGAAGTGGGATGGCGCGTGAGTTGGCACCAGCCAGCGGTGGAGGCAGAGACTCAGAGGTCAGGGATCACTCTCTCTGTCTCTGTCTCTGTCTCTCTCCCTCAGGGAGCTGAGGAGAGTAAGGTGGCGCCCCCTGCCCACCTCGCCTACCTCTCCATGGGCCCTTCTTTCTCTGGCCGCTCCGGGAGCCCTGCGGGCTTGGGTTCAACCCCCCACACACCGCACAGGCCAAGGGCGCATGCTGGACCGCCGGGGCCTAGGGCTGGCCTCGGGGGGGGGGGGGTCCTCAGTGAAGGCCCCGCCCTCCCTCCAGGCTCTGACCCAGCTGCAGCTCTTCCATCGCCGCCCTTCTGGACTCGGCTTCAGCTGTCTCCCTCCCCTCCCCCACTCCCACTCAGCTTGCAGGCCGCTTCCCTGCCTTGAAAGCATGGCTCTGGCCCTGAGGGCCACAGACCTACTGGGCTTCAAGCTCAAGGCTCTGCCTGGGCCTGCTGCTTCGGCCAGGGGCTCATTTTTTCCTGGAAAGACAAAACCATGGCCTCACCCCACGCCTGCACTTTGCCACGGCAGGCAGCCCAGATGTAGGAAAGGCTCTGTGGAGTCAGAAGTGCCGAGACAGGCCGATGGCACCAGAGGGTTTGGGGGTCAGGGCGCAACTGGGCTAGCCCCTCCTCCCGGGAGTCGGGGAGGCCCGGCCTTCCTAGTGCCCAGGCCACGGCTCCGGGGAGAAACCCGCCATGGAGGGCACGCGGGAGGCCCTCTGCCTGAGGTGGCAGGTGTCACGCCAGGGCCACTGCAAGCCTGGCTCGGCTTGCCTGCTTTCTCCAAAGGAGGCTGGCCGACCAGCCGAACCTGGCACCTGGGCCAGGCCCCTTCCAAGGGGACGAGTTCCAGAGGATAGAGCCCTGGGGGCAGCTGCCAAGTCTCCTGGGGCGTGTGCTGGGCCCCCGTCAGAGGAGGAAGCAGCCTGGTAAACGGTGTGCCAGGCCTGAGATCTGGAGGCCTCCCACAGCCGGGTCCCTGTCCTGCCGAGGCCCCCCGAGGGAGGACGATGGTCGGGCAGTGGCGAGCGGGGTGGGGCTGGCGCCGAGCCTGCCCTTGGATGCCCCGGGGAAGGGCGCCGGGGGATGGGATGCCCCTGGCCAGGTCTGAGGGACCGACCCAGCTCGGGGCTGTCGGGGGCAGAGAGAGAACCCCCCTCCGCCCTTTCCCTTCAGGTTCTTAGGGCTGGCCAAATCCTTCCCAAGACAGCTTGTCTGGAGAAAATCAGACCCAGCTGAAGAACATGTGTCCATGGGGGAAACCCGGGAAACTGAGTCTCCCCACACAATAGCAGAGATTCTCATCTTGCATCCTCTCCTGAGCTAATGACAAAGGTGGATGTCCCGGGTGGGCCTGTGGAATGGGAGAGGGGAGGAAGTCTATTGTCATGCAGAGGGACATGGAAAGACTTGTCTGAAGCTTATCCCCTGCACTGGGGTCAGGTCGGGAAGGGACGGCACAGAGGTGAGCAGGAACCAACCGGCCTCTCTGTGGTGAGGCGGGCCCCGAGGCAGGCGTGGGGGTGATGGCTGGAAGTGGGATGGCGCGTGAGTTGGCACCAGCCAGCGGTGGAGGCAGAGACTCAGAGGTCAGGGATCACTCTCTCTGTCTCTGTCTCTCTCTCTCTCCCTCAGGGAGCTGAGGAGAGTAAGGTGGCGCCCCCTGCCCACCTCGCCTACCTCTCCATGGGCCCTTCTTTCTCTGGCCGCTCCGGGAGCCCTGCGGGCTTGGGTTCAACCCCCCACACACCGCACAGGCCAAGGGCGCATGCGCGACCGCCGGGGCCTAGGGCTGGCCTCGGGGGGGGGGGTCCTCAGTGAAGGCCCCCGCCCTCCCTCCAGGCTCTGACCCAGCTGCAGCTCTTCCATCGCCGCCCTTCTGGACTCGGCTTCAGCTGTCTCCCTCCCCTCCCCCACTCCCACTCAGCTTGCAGGCCGCTTCCCTGCCTTGAAAGCATGGCTCTGGCCCTGAGGGCCACAGACCTACTGGGCTTCAAGCTCAAGGCTCTGCCTGGGCCTGCTGCTTCGGCCAGGGGCTCATTTTTTCCTGGAAAGACAAAACCATGGCCTCACCCCACGCCTGCACTTTGCCACGGCAGGCAGCCCAGATGTAGGAAAGGCTCTGTGGAGTCAGAAGTGCCGAGACAGGCCGATGGCACCAGAGGGTTTGGGGGTCAGGGCGCAACTGGGCTAGCCCCTCCTCCCGGGAGTCGGGGAGGCCCGGCCTTCCTAGTGCCCAGGCCACGGCTCCGGGGAGAAACCCGCCATGGAGGGCACGCGGGAGGCCCTCTGCCTGAGGTGGCAGGTGTCACGCCAGGGCCACTGCAAGCCTGGCTCGGCTTGCCTGCTTTCTCCAAAGGAGGCTGGCCGACCAGCCGAACCTGGCACCTGGGCCAGGCCCCTTCCAAGGGGACGAGTTCCAGAGGATAGAGCCCTGGGGGCGGCTGCCAAGTCTCCTGGGGCGTGTGCTGGGCCCCCGTCAGAGGAGGAAGCAGCCTGGTAAACGGTGTGCCAGGCCTGAGATCTGGAGGCCTCCCACAGCCGGGTCCCTGTCCTGCCCAGGCCCCCCGAGGGAGGACGATGGTCGGGCAGTGGCGAGCGGGGTGGGGCTGGCGCCGAGCCTGCCCTTGGATGCCCCGGGGAAGGGCGCCGGGGGATGGGATGCCCCTGGCCAGGTCTGAGGGACCGACCCAGCTCGGGGCTGTCGGGGGCAGAGAGAGAACCCCCCTCCGCCCTTTCCCTTCAGGTTCTTAGGGCTGGCCAAATCCTTCCCAAGACAGCTTGTCTGGAGAAAATCAGACCCAGCTGAAGAACATGTGTCCATGGGGGAAACCCGGGAAACTGAGTCTCCCCACACAATAGCAGAGATTCTCATCTTGCATCCTCTCCTGAGCTAATGACAAAGGTGGATGTCCCGGGTGGGCCTGTGGAATGGGAGAGGGGAGGAAGTCTATTGTCATGCAGAGGGACATGGAAAGACTTGTCTGAAGCTTATCCCCTGCACTGGGGTCAGGTCGGGAAGGGACGGCACAGAGGTGAGCAGGAACCAACCGGCCTCTCTGTGGTGAGGCGGGCCCCGAGGCAGGCGTGGGGGTGATGGCTGGAAGTGGGATGGCGCGTGAGTTGGCACCAGCCAGCGGTGGAGGCAGAGACTCAGAGGTCAGGGATCACTCTCTCTGTCTCTGTCTCTCTCTCTCTCCCTCAGGGAGCTGAGGAGAGTAAGGTGGCGCCCCCTGCCCACCTCGCCTACCTCTCCATGGGCCCTTCTTTCTCTGGCCGCTCCGGGAGCCCTGCGGGCTTGGGTTCAACCCCCCACACACCGCACAGGCCAAGGGCGCATGCGCGACCGCCGGGGCCTAGGGCTGGCCTCGGGGTGGGGGGTCCTCAGTGAAGGCCCCGCCCTCCCTCCAGGCTCTGACCCAGCTGCAGCTCTTCCATCGCCGCCCTTCTGGACTCGGCTTCAGCTGTCTCCCTCCCCTCCCCCACTCCCACTCAGCTTGCAGGCCGCTTCCCTGCCTTGAAAGCATGGCTCTGGCCCTGAGGGCCACAGACCTACTGGGCTTCAAGCTCAAGGCTCTGCCTGGGCCTGCTGCTTCGGCCAGGGGCTCATTTTTTCCTGGAAAGACAAAACCATGGCCTCACCCCACGCCTGCACTTTGCCACGGCAGGCAGCCCAGATGTAGGAAAGGCTCTGTGGAGTCAGAAGTGCCGAGACAGGCCGATGGCACCAGAGGGTTTGGGGGTCAGGGCGCAACTGGGCTAGCCCCTCCTCCCGGGAGTCGGGGAGGCCCGGCCTTCCTAGTGCCCAGGCCACGGCTCCGGGGAGAAACCCGCCATGGAGGGCACGCGGGAGGCCCTCTGCCTGAGGTGGCAGGTGTCACGCCAGGGCCACTGCAAGCCTGGCTCGGCTTGCCTGCTTTCTCCAAAGGAGGCTGGCCGACCAGCCGAACCTGGCACCTGGGCCAGGCCCCTTCCAAGGGGACGAGTTCCAGAGGATAGAGCCCTGGGGGCGGCTGCCAAGTCTCCTGGGGCGTGTGCTGGGCCCCCGTCAGAGGAGGAAGCAGCCTGGTAAACGGTGTGCCAGGCCTGAGATCTGGAGGCCTCCCACAGCCGGGTCCCTGTCCTGCCCAGGCCCCCCGAGGGAGGACGATGGTCGGGCAGTGGCGAGCGGGGTGGGGCTGGCGCCGAGCCTGCCCTTGGATGCCCCGGGGAAGGGCGCCGGGGGATGGGATGCCCCTGGCCAGGTCTGAGGGACCGACCCAGCTCGGGGCTGTCGGGGGCAGAGAGAGAACCCCCCTCCGCCCTTTCCCTTCAGGTTCTTAGGGCTGGCCAAATCCTTCCCAAGACAGCTTGTCTGGAGAAAATCAGACCCAGCTGAAGAACATGTGTCCATGGGGGAAACCCGGGAAACTGAGTCTCCCCACACAATAGCAGAGATTCTCATCTTGCATCCTCTCCTGAGCTAATGACAAAGGTGGATGTCCCGGGTGGGCCTGTGGAATGGGAGAGGGGAGGAAGTCTATTGTCATGCAGAGGGACATGGAAAGACTTGTCTGAAGCTTATCCCCTGCACTGGGGTCAGGTCGGGAAGGGACGGCACAGAGGTGAGCAGGAACCAACCGGCCTCTCTGTGGTGAGGCGGGCCCCGAGGCAGGCGTGGGGGTGATGGCTGGAAGTGGGATGGCGCGTGAGTTGGCACCAGCCAGCGGTGGAGGCAGAGACTCAGAGGTCAGGGATCACTCTCTCTGTCTCTGTCTCTCTCTCTCTCCCTCAGGGAGCTGAGGAGAGTAAGGTGGCGCCCCCTGCCCACCTCGCCTACCTCTCCATGGGCCCTTCTTTCTCTGGCCGCTCCGGGAGCCCTGCGGGCTTGGGTTCAACCCCCCACACACCGCACAGGCCAAGGGCGCATGCGCGACCGCCGGGGCCTAGGGCTGGCCTCGGGGTGGGGGGTCCTCAGTGAAGGCCCCGCCCTCCCTCCAGGCTCTGACCCAGCTGCAGCTCTTCCATCGCCGCCCTTCTGGACTCGGCTTCAGCTGTCTCCCTCCCCTCCCCCACTCCCACTCAGCTTGCAGGCCGCTTCCCTGCCTTGAAAGCATGGCTCTGGCCCTGAGGGCCACAGACCTACTGGGCTTCAAGCTCAAGGCTCTGCCTGGGCCTGCTGCTTCGGCCAGGGGCTCATTTTTTCCTGGAAAGACAAAACCATGGCCTCACCCCACGCCTGCACTTTGCCACGGCAGGCAGCCCAGATGTAGGAAAGGCTCTGTGGAGTCAGAAGTGCCGAGACAGGCCGATGGCACCAGAGGGTTTGGGGGTCAGGGCGCAACTGGGCTAGCCCCTCCTCCCGGGAGTCGGGGAGGCCCGGCCTTCCTAGTGCCCAGGCCACGGCTCCGGGGAGAAACCCGCCATGGAGGGCACGCGGGAGGCCCTCTGCCTGAGGTGGCAGGTGTCACGCCAGGGCCACTGCAAGCCTGGCTCGGCTTGCCTGCTTTCTCCAAAGGAGGCTGGCCGACCAGCCGAACCTGGCACCTGGGCCAGGCCCCTTCCAAGGGGACGAGTTCCAGAGGATAGAGCCCTGGGGGCGGCTGCCAAGTCTCCTGGGGCGTGTGCTGGGCCCCCGTCAGAGGAGGAAGCAGCCTGGTAAACGGTGTGCCAGGCCTGAGATCTGGAGGCCTCCCACAGCCGGGTCCCTGTCCTGCCCAGGCCCCCCGAGGGAGGACGATGGTCGGGCAGTGGCGAGCGGGGTGGGGCTGGCGCCGAGCCTGCCCTTGGATGCCCCGGGGAAGGGCGCCGGGGGATGGGATGCCCCTGGCCAGGTCTGAGGGACCGACCCAGCTCGGGGCTGTCGGGGGCAGAGAGAGAACCCCCCTCCGCCCTTTCCCTTCAGGTTCTTAGGGCTGGCCAAATCCTTCCCAAGACAGCTTGTCTGGAGAAAATCAGACCCAGCTGAAGAACATGTGTCCATGGGGGAAACCCGGGAAACTGAGTCTCCCCACACAATAGCAGAGATTCTCATCTTGCATCCTCTCCTGAGCTAATGACAAAGGTGGATGTCCCGGGTGGGCCTGTGGAATGGGAGAGGGGAGGAAGTCTATTGTCATGCAGAGGGACATGGAAAGACTTGTCTGAAGCTTATCCCCTGCACTGGGGTCAGGTCGGGAAGGGACGGCACAGAGGTGAGCAGGAACCAACCGGCCTCTCTGTGGTGAGGCGGGCCCCAAGGCAGGCGTGGGGGTGATGGCTGGAAGTGGGATGGCGCGTGAGTTGGCACCAGCCAGCGGTGGAGGCAGAGACTCAGAGGTCAGGGATCACTCTCTCTGTCTCTGTCTCTCTCTCTCTCCCTCAGGGAGCTGAGGAGAGTAAGGTGGCGCCCCCTGCCCACCTCGCCTACCTCTCCATGGGCCCTTCTTTCTCTGGCCGCTCCGGGAGCCCTGCGGGCTTGGGTTCAACCCCCCACACACCGCACAGGCCAAGGGCGCATGCGCGACCGCCGGGGCCTAGGGCTGGCCTCGGGGGGGGGGGGTCCTCAGTGAAGGCCCCGCCCTCCCTCCAGGCTCTGACCCAGCTGCAGCTCTTCCATCGCCGCCCTTCTGGACTCGGCTTCAGCTGTCTCCCTCCCCTCCCACACTCCCACTCAGCTTGCAGGCCGCTTCCCTGCCTTGAAAGCATGGCTCTGGCCCTGAGGGCCACAGACCTACTGGGCTTCAAGCTCAAGGCTCTGCCTGGGCCTGCTGCTTCGGCCAGGGGCTCATTTTTTCCTGGAAAGACAAAACCATGGCCTCACCCCACGCCTGCACTTTGCCACGGCAGGCAGCCCAGATGTAGGAAAGGCTCTGTGGAGTCAGAAGTGCCGAGACAGGCCGATGGCACCAGAGGGTTTGGGGGTCAGGGCGCAACTGGGCTAGCCCCTCCTCCCGGGAGTCGGGGAGGCCCGGCCTTCCTAGTGCCCAGGCCACGGCTCCGGGGAGAAACCCGCCATGGAGGGCACGCGGGAGGCCCTCTGCCTGAGGTGGCAGGTGTCACGCCAGGGCCACTGCAAGCCTGGCTCGGCTTGCCTGCTTTCTCCAAAGGAGGCTGGCCGACCAGCCGAACCTGGCACCTGGGCCAGGCCCCTTCCAAGGGGACGAGTTCCAGAGGATAGAGCCCTGGGGGCGGCTGCCAAGTCTCCTGGGGCGTGTGCTGGGCCCCCGTCAGAGGAGGAAGCAGCCTGGTAAACGGTGTGCCAGGCCTGAGATCTGGAGGCCTCCCACAGCCGGGTCCCTGTCCTGCCCAGGCCCCCCGAGGGAGGACGATGGTCGGGCAGTGGCGAGCGGGGTGGGGCTGGCGCCGAGCCTGCCCTTGGATGCCCCGGGGAAGGGCGCCGGGGGATGGGATGCCCCTGGCCAGGTCTGAGGGACCGACCCAGCTCGGGGCTGTCGGGGGCAGAGAGAGAACCCCCCTCCGCCCTTTCCCTTCAGGTTCTTAGGGCTGGCCAAATCCTTCCCAAGACAGCTTGTCTGGAGAAAATCAGACCCAGCTGAAGAACATGTGTCCATGGGGGAAACCCGGGAAACTGAGTCTCCCCACACAATAGCAGAGATTCTCATCTTGCATCCTCTCCTGAGCTAATGACAAAGGTGGATGTCCCGGGTGGGCCTGTGGAATGGGAGAGGGGAGGAAGTCTATTGTCATGCAGAGGGACATGGAAAGACTTGTCTGAAGCTTATCCCCTGCACTGGGGTCAGGTCGGGAAGGGACGGCACAGAGGTGAGCAGGAACCAACCGGCCTCTCTGTGGTGAGGCGGCCCCGAGGCAGGCGTGGGGGTGATGGCTGGAAGTGGGATGGCGCGTGAGTTGGCACCAGCCAGCGGTGGAGGCAGAGACTCAGAGGTCAGGGATCACTCTCTCTGTCTCTGTCTCTCTCTCTCTCCCTCAGGGAGCTGAGGAGAGTAAGGTGGCGCCCCCTGCCCACCTCGCCTACCTCTCCATGGGCCCTTCTTTCTCTGGCCGCTCCGGGAGCCCTGCGGGCTTGGGTTCAACCCCCCACACACCGCACAGGCCAAGGGCGCATGCGCGACCGCCGGGGCCTAGGGCTGGCCTCGGGGGGGGGGGGGGTCCTCAGTGAAGGCCCCGCCCTCCCTCCAGGCTCTGACCCAGCTGCAGCTCTTCCATCGCCGCCCTTCTGGACTCGGCTTCAGCTGTCTCCCTCCCCTCCCCCACTCCCACTCAGCTTGCAGGCCGCTTCCCTGCCTTGAAAGCATGGCTCTGGCCCTGAGGGCCACAGACCTACTGGGCTTCAAGCTCAAGGCTCTGCCTGGGCCTGCTGCTTCGGCCAGGGGCTCATTTTTTCCTGGAAAGACAAAACCATGGCCTCACCCCACGCCTGCACTTTGCCACGGCAGGCAGCCCAGATGTAGGAAAGGCTCTGTGGAGTCAGAAGTGCCGAGACAGGCCGATGGCACCAGAGGGTTTGGGGGTCAGGGCGCAACTGGGCTAGCCCCTCCTCCCGGGAGTCGGGGAGGCCCGGCCTTCCTAGTGCCCAGGCCATGGCTCCGGGGAGAAACCCGCCATGGAGGGCACGCGGGAGGCCCTCTGCCTGAGGTGGCAGGTGTCACGCCAGGGCCACTGCAAGCCTGGCTCGGCTTGCCTGCTTTCTCCAAAGGAGGCTGGCCGACCAGCCGAACCTGGCACCTGGGCCAGGCCCCTTCCAAGGGGACGAGTTCCAGAGGATAGAGACCTGGGGGCGGCTGCCAAGTCTCCTGGGGCGTGTGCTGGGCCCCCGTCAGAGGAGGAAGCAGCCTGGTAAACGGTGTGCCAGGCCTGAGATCTGGAGGCCTCCCACAGCCGGGTCCCTGTCCTGCCCAGGCCCCCCGAGGGAGGACGATGGTCGGGCAGTGGCGAGCGGGGTGGGGCTGGCGCCGAGCCTGCCCTTGGATGCCCCGGGGAAGGGCGCCGGGGGATGGGATGCCCCTGGCCAGGTCTGAGGGACCGACCCAGCTCGGGGCTGTCGGGGGCAGAGAGAGAACCCCCCTCCGCCCTTTCCCTTCAGGTTCTTAGGGCTGGCCAAATCCTTCCCAAGACAGCTTGTCTGGAGAAAATCAGACCCAGCTGAAGAACATGTGTCCATGGGGGAAACCCGGGAAACTGAGTCTCCCCACACAATAGCAGAGATTCTCATCTTGCATCCTCTCCTGAGCTAATGACAAAGGTGGATGTCCCGGGTGGGCCTGTGGAATGGGAGAGGGGAGGAAGTCTATTGTCATGCAGAGGGACATGGAAAGACTTGTCTGAAGCTTATCCCCTGCACTGGGGTCAGGTCGGGAAGGGACGGCACAGAGGTGAGCAGGAACCAACCGGCCTCTCTGTGGTGAGGCGGGCCCCGAGGCAGGCGTGGGGGTGATGGCTGGAAGTGGGATGGCGCGTGAGTTGGCACCAGCCAGCGGTGGAGGCAGAGACTCAGAGGTCAGGGATCACTCTCTCTGTCTCTGTCTCTCTCTCTCTCCCTCAGGGAGCTGAGGAGAGTAAGGTGGCGCCCCCTGCCCACCTCGCCTACCTCTCCATGGGCCCTTCTTTCTCTGGCCGCTCCGGGAGCCCTGCGGGCTTGGGTTCAACCCCCCACACACCGCACAGGCCAAGGGCGCATGCGCGACCGCCGGGGCCTAGGGCTGGCCTCGGGGGGGGGGGGGGGTCCTCAGTGAAGGCCCCGCCCTCCCTCCAGGCTCTGACCCAGCTGCAGCTCTTCCATCGCCGCCCTTCTGGACTCGGCTTCAGCTGTCTCCCTCCCCTCCCCCACTCCCACTCAGCTTGCAGGCCGCTTCCCTGCCTTGAAAGCATGGCTCTGGCCCTGAGGGCCACAGACCTACTGGGCTTCAAGCTCAAGGCTCTGCCTGGGCCTGCTGCTTCGGCCAGGGGCTCATTTTTTCCTGGAAAGACAAAACCATGGCCTCACCCCACGCCTGCACTTTGCCACGGCAGGCAGCCCAGATGTAGGAAAGGCTCTGTGGAGTCAGAAGTGCCGAGACAGGCCGATGGCACCAGAGGGTTTGGGGGTCAGGGCGCAACTGGGCTAGCCCCTCCTCCCGGGAGTCGGGGAGGCCCGGCCTTCCTAGTGCCCAGGCCACGGCTCCGGGGAGAAACCCGCCATGGAGGGCACGCGGGAGGCCCTCTGCCTGAGGTGGCAGGTGTCACGCCAGGGCCACTGCAAGCCTGGCTCGGCTTGCCTGCTTTCTCCAAAGGAGGCTGGCCGACCAGCCGAACCTGGCACCTGGGCCAGGCCCCTTCCAAGGGGACGAGTTCCAGAGGATAGAGCCCTGGGGGCGGCTGCCAAGTCTCCTGGGGCGTGTGCTGGGCCCCCGTCAGAGGAGGAAGCAGCCTGGTAAACGGTGTGCCAGGCCTGAGATCTGGAGGCCTCCCACAGCCGGGTCCCTGTCCTGCCCAGGCCCCCCGAGGGAGGACGATGGTGGGGCAGTGGCGAGCGGGGTGGGGCTGGCGCCGAGCCTGCCCTTGGATGCCCCGGGGAAGGGCGCCGGGGGATGGGATGCCCCTGGCCAGGTCTGAGGGACCGACCCAGCTCGGGGCTGTCGGGGGCAGAGAGAGAACCCCCCTCCGCCCTTTCCCTTCAGGTTCTTAGGGCTGGCCAAATCCTTCCCAAGACAGCTTGTCTGGAGAAAATCAGACCCAGCTGAAGAACATGTGTCCATGGGGGAAACCCGGGAAACTGAGTCTCCCCACACAATAGCAGAGATTCTCATCTTGCATCCTCTCCTGAGCTAATGACAAAGGTGGATGTCCCGGGTGGGCCTGTGGAATGGGAGAGGGGAGGAAGTCTATTGTCATGCAGAGGGACATGGAAAGACTTGTCTGAAGCTTATCCCCTGCACTGGGGTCAGGTCGGGAAGGGACGGCACAGAGGTGAGCAGGAACCAACCGGCCTCTCTGTGGTGAGGCGGGCCCCGAGGCAGGCGTGGGGGTGATGGCTGGAAGTGGGATGGCGCGTGAGTTGGCACCAGCCAGCGGTGGAGGCAGAGACTCAGAGGTCAGGGATCACTCTCTCTGTCTCTGTCTCTCTCTCTCTCCCTCAGGGAGCTGAGGAGAGTAAGGTGGCGCCCCCTGCCCACCTCGCCTACCTCTCCATGGGCCCTTCTTTCTCTGCCCGCTCCGGGAGCCCTGCGGGCTTGGGTTCAACCCCCCACACACCGCACAGGCCAAGGGCGCATGCGCGACCGCCGGGGCCTAGGGCTGGCCTCGGGGGGGGGGGGTCCTCAGTGAAGGCCCCGCCCTCCCTCCAGGCTCTGACCCAGCTGCAGCTCTTCCATCGCCGCCCTTCTGGACTCGGCTTCAGCTGTCTCCCTCCCCTCCCACACTCCCACTCAGCTTGCAGGCCGCTTCCCTGCCTTGAAAGCATGGCTCTGGCCCTGAGGGCCACAGACCTACTGGGCTTCAAGCTCAAGGCTCTGCCTGGGCCTGCTGCTTCGGCCAGGGGCTCATTTTTTCCTGGAAAGACAAAACCATGGCCTCACCCCACGCCTGCACTTTGCCACGGCAGGCAGCCCAGATGTAGGAAAGGCTCTGTGGAGTCAGAAGTGCCGAGACAGGCCGATGGCACCAGAGGGTTTGGGGGTCAGGGCGCAACTGGGCTAGCCCCTCCTCCCGGGAGTCGGGGAGGCCCGGCCTTCCTAGTGCCCAGGCCACGGCTCCGGGGAGAAACCCGCCATGGAGGGCACGCGGGAGGCCCTCTGCCTGAGGTGGCAGGTGTCACGCCAGGGCCACTGCAAGCCTGGCTCGGCTTGCCTGCTTTCTCCAAAGGAGGCTGGCCGACCAGCCGAACCTGGCACCTGGGCCAGGCCCCTTCCAAGGGGACGAGTTCCAGAGGATAGAGCCCTGGGGGCGGCTGCCAAGTCTCCTGGGGCGTGTGCTGGGACCCCGTCAGAGGAGGAAGCAGCCTGGTAAACGGTGTGCCAGGCCTGAGATCTGGAGGCCTCCCACAGCCGGGTCCCTGTCCTGCCCAGGCCCCCCGAGGGAGGACGATGGTCGGGCAGTGGCGAGCGGGGTGGGGCTGGCGCCGAGCCTGCCCTTGGATGCCCCGGGGAAGGGCGCCGGGGGATGGGATGCCCCTGGCCAGGTCTGAGGGACCGACCCAGCTCGGGGCTGTCGGGGGCAGAGAGAGAACCCCCCTCCGCCCTTTCCCTTCAGGTTCTTAGGGCTGGCCAAATCCTTCCCAAGACAGCTTGTCTGGAGAAAATCAGACCCAGCTGAAGAACATGTGTCCATGGGGGAAACCCGGGAAACTGAGTCTCCCCACACAATAGCAGAGATTCTCATCTTGCATCCTCTCCTGAGCTAATGACAAAGGTGGATGTCCCGGGTGGGCCTGTGGAATGGGAGAGGGGAGGAAGTCTATTGTCATGCAGAGGGACATGGAAAGACTTGTCTGAAGCTTATCCCCTGCACTGGGGTCAGGTCGGGAAGGGACGGCACAGAGGTGAGCAGGAACCAACCGGCCTCTCTGTGGTGAGGCGGGCCCCGAGGCAGGCGTGGGGGTGATGGCTGGAAGTGGGATGGCGCGTGAGTTGGCACCAGCCAGCGGTGGAGGCAGAGACTCAGAGGTCAGGGATCACTCTCTCTGTCTCTGTCTCTCTCTCTCTCCCTCAGGGAGCTGAGGAGAGTAAGGTGGCGCCCCCTGCCCACCTCGCCTACCTCTCCATGGGCCCTTCTTTCTCTGGCCGCTCCGGGAGCCCTGCGGGCTTGGGTTCAACCCCCCACACACCGCACAGGCCAAGGGCGCATGCGCGACCGCCGGGGCCTAGGGCTGGCCTCGGGGGGGGGGGGTCCTCAGTGAAGGCCCCGCCCTCCCTCCAGGCTCTGACCCAGCTGCAGCTCTTCCATCGCCGCCCTTCTGGACTCGGCTTCAGCTGTCTCCCTCCCCTCCCACACTCCCACTCAGCTTGCAGGCCGCTTCCCTGCCTTGAAAGCATGGCTCTGGCCCTGAGGGCCACAGACCTACTGGGCTTCAAGCTCAAGGCTCTGCCTGGGCCTGCTGCTTCGGCCAGGGGCTCATTTTTTCCTGGAAAGACAAAACCATGGCCTCACCCCACGCCTGCACTTTGCCACGGCAGGCAGCCCAGATGTAGGAAAGGCTCTGTGGAGTCAGAAGTGCCGAGACAGGCCGATGGCACCAGAGGGTTTGGGGGTCAGGGCGCAACTGGGCTAGCCCCTCCTCCCGGGAGTCGGGGAGGCCCGGCCTTCCTAGTGCCCAGGCCACGGCTCCGGGGAGAAACCCGCCATGGAGGGCACGCGGGAGGCCCTCTGCCTGAGGTGGCAGGTGTCACGCCAGGGCCACTGCAAGCCTGGCTCGGCTTGCCTGCTTTCTCCAAAGGAGGCTGGCCGACCAGCCGAACCTGGCACCTGGGCCAGGCCCCTTCCAAGGGGACGAGTTCCAGAGGATAGAGCCCTGGGGGCGGGTGCCAAGTCTCCTGGGGCGTGTGCTGGGCCCCCGTCAGAGGAGGAAGCAGCCTGGTAAACGGTGTGCCAGGCCTGAGATCTGGAGGCCTCCCACAGCCGGGTCCCTGTCCTGCCCAGGCCCCCCGAGGGAGGACGATGGTCGGGCAGTGGCGAGCGGGGTGGGGCTGGCGCCGAGCCTGCCCTTGGATGCCCCGGGGAAGGGCGCCGGGGGATGGGATGCCCCTGGCCAGGTCTGAGGGACCGACCCAGCTCGGGGCTGTCGGGGGCAGAGAGAGAACCCCCCTCCGCCCTTTCCCTTCAGGTTCTTAGGGCTGGCCAAATCCTTCCCAAGACAGCTTGTCTGGAGAAAATCAGACCCAGCTGAAGAACATGTGTCCATGGGGGAAACCCGGGAAACTGAGTCTCCCCACACAATAGCAGAGATTCTCATCTTGCATCCTCTCCTGAGCTAATGACAAAGGTGGATGTCCCGGGTGGGCCTGTGGAATGGGAGAGGGGAGGAAGTCTATTGTCATGCAGAGGGACATGGAAAGACTTGTCTGAAGCTTATCCCCTGCACTGGGGTCAGGTCGGGAAGGGACGGCACAGAGGTGAGCAGGAACCAACCGGCCTCTCTGTGGTGAGGCGGGCCCCGAGGCAGGCGTGGGGGTGATGGCTGGAAGTGGGATGGCGCGTGAGTTGGCACCAGCCAGCGGTGGAGGCAGAGACTCAGAGGTCAGGGATCACTCTCTCTGTCTCTGTCTCTCTCTCTCTCCCTCAGGGAGCTGAGGAGAGTAAGGTGGCGCCCCCTGCCCACCTCGCCTACCTCTCCATGGGCCCTTCTTTCTCTGGCCGCTCCGGGAGCCCTGCGGGCTTGGGTTCAACCCCCCACACACCGCACAGGCCAAGGGCGCATGCGCGACCGCCGGGGCCTAGGGCTGGCCTCGGGGGGGGGGGGGGGTCCTCAGTGAAGGCCCCGCCCTCCCTCCAGGCTCTGACCCAGCTGCAGCTCTTCCATCGCCGCCCTTCTGGACTCGGCTTCAGCTGTCTCCCTCCCCTCCCCCACTCCCACTCAGCTTGCAGGCCGCTTCCCTGCCTTGAAAGCATGGCTCTGGCCCTGAGGGCCACAGACCTACTGGGCTTCAAGCTCAAGGCTCTGCCTGGGCCTGCTGCTTCGGCCAGGGGCTCATTTTTTCCTGGAAAGACAAAACCATGGCCTCACCCCACGCCTGCACTTTGCCACGGCAGGCAGCCCAGATGTAGGAAAGGCTCTGTGGAGTCAGAAGTGCCGAGACAGGCCGATGGCACCAGAGGGTTTGGGGGTCAGGGCGCAACTGGGCTAGCCCCTCCTCCCGGGAGTCGGGGAGGCCCGGCCTTCCTAGTGCCCAGGCCACGGCTCCGGGGAGAAACCCGCCATGGAGGGCACGCGGGAGGCCCTCTGCCTGAGGTGGCAGGTGTCACGCCAGGGCCACTGCAAGCCTGGCTCGGCTTGCCTGCTTTCTCCAAAGGAGGCTGGCCGACCAGCCGAACCTGGCACCTGGGCCAGGCCCCTTCCAAGGGGACGAGTTCCAGAGGATAGAGCCCTGGGGGCGGCTGCCAAGTCTCCTGGGGCGTGTGCTGGGCCCCCGTCAGAGGAGGAAGCAGCCTGGTAAACGGTGTGCCAGGCCTGAGATCTGGAGGCCTCCCACAGCCGGGTCCCTGTCCTGCCCAGGCCCCCCGAGGGAGGACGATGGTCGGGCAGTGGCGAGCGGGGTGGGGCTGGCGCCGAGCCTGCCCTTGGATGCCCCGGGGAAGGGCGCCGGGGGATGGGATGCCCCTGGCCAGGTCTGAGGGACCGACCCAGCTCGGGGCTGTCGGGGGCAGAGAGAGAACCCCCCTCCGCCCTTTCCCTTCAGGTTCTTAGGGCTGGCCAAATCCTTCCCAAGACAGCTTGTCTGGAGAAAATCAGACCCAGCTGAAGAACATGTGTCCATGGGGGAAACCCGGGAAACTGAGTCTCCCCACACAATAGCAGAGATTCTCATCTTGCATCCTCTCCTGAGCTAATGACAAAGGTGGATGTCCCGGGTGGGCCTGTGGAATGGGAGAGGGGAGGAAGTCTATTGTCATGCAGAGGGACATGGAAAGACTTGTCTGAAGCTTATCCCCTGCACTGGGGTCAGGTCGGGAAGGGACGGCACAGAGGTGAGCAGGAACCAACCGGCCTCTCTGTGGTGAGGCGGGCCCCGAGGCAGGCGTGGGGGTGATGGCTGGAAGTGGGATGGCGCGTGAGTTGGCACCAGCCAGCGGTGGAGGCAGAGACTCAGAGGTCAGGGATCACTCTCTCTGTCTCTGTCTCTCTCTCTCTCCCTCAGGGAGCTGAGGAGAGTAAGGTGGCGCCCCCTGCCCACCTCGCCTACCTCTCCATGGGCCCTTCTTTCTCTGGCCGCTCCGGGAGCCCTGCGGGCTTGGGTTCAACCCCCCACACACCGCACAGGCCAAGGGCGCATGCGCGACCGCCGGGGCCTAGGGCTGGCCTGGGGGGGGGGGTCCTCAGTGAAGGCCCCGCCCTCCCTCCAGGCTCTGACCCAGCTGCAGCTCTTCCATCGCCGCCCTTCTGGACTCGGCTTCAGCTGTCTCCCTCCCCTCCCCCACTCCCACTCAGCTTGCAGGCCGCTTCCCTGCCTTGAAAGCATGGCTCTGGCCCTGAGGGCCACAGACCTACTGGGCTTCAAGCTCAAGGCTCTGCCTGGGCCTGCTGCTTCGGCCAGGGGCTCATTTTTTCCTGGAAAGACAAAACCATGGCCTCACCCCACGCCTGCACTTTGCCACGGCAGGCAGCCCAGATGTAGGAAAGGCTCTGTGGAGTCAGAAGTGCCGAGACAGGCCGATGGCACCAGAGGGTTTGGGGGTCAGGGCGCAACTGGGCTAGCCCCTCCTCCCGGGAGTCGGGGAGGCCCGGCCTTCCTAGTGCCCAGGCCACGGCTCCGGGGAGAAACCCGCCATGGAGGGCACGCGGGAGGCCCTCTGCCTGAGGTGGCAGGTGTCACGCCAGGGCCACTGCAAGCCTGGCTCGGCTTGCCTGCTTTCTCCAAAGGAGGCTGGCCGACCAGCCGAACCTGGCACCTGGGCCAGGCCCCTTCCAAGGGGACGAGTTCCAGAGGATAGAGCCCTGGGGGCGGCTGCCAAGTCTCCTGGGGCGTGTGCTGGGCCCCCGTCAGAGGAGGAAGCAGCCTGGTAAACGGTGTGCCAGGCCTGAGATCTGGAGGCCTCCCACAGCCGGGTCCCTGTCCTGCCCAGGCCCCCCGAGGGAGGACGATGGTCGGGCAGTGGCGAGCGGGGTGGGGCTGGCGCCGAGCCTGCCCTTGGATGCCCCGGGGAAGGGCGCCGGGGGATGGGATGCCCCTGGCCAGGTCTGAGGGACCGACCCAGCTCGGGGCTGTCGGGGGCAGAGAGAGAACCCCCCTCCGCCCTTTCCCTTCAGGTTCTTAGGGCTGGCCAAATCCTTCCCAAGACAGCTTGTCTGGAGAAAATCAGACCCAGCTGAAGAACATGTGTCCATGGGGGAAACCCGGGAAACTGAGTCTCCCCACACAATAGCAGAGATTCTCATCTTGCATCCTCTCCTGAGCTAATGACAAAGGTGGATGTCCCGGGTGGGCCTGTGGAATGGGAGAGGGGAGGAAGTCTATTGTCATGCAGAGGGACATGGAAAGACTTGTCTGAAGCTTATCCCCTGCACTGGGGTCAGGTCGGGAAGGGACGGCACAGAGGTGAGCAGGAACCAACCGGCCTCTCTGTGGTGAGGCGGGCCCCGAGGCAGGCGTGGGGGTGATGGCTGGAAGTGGGATGGCGCGTGAGTTGGCACCAGCCAGCGGTGGAGGCAGAGACTCAGAGGTCAGGGATCACTCTCTCTGTCTCTGTCTCTCTCTCTCTCCCTCAGGGAGCTGAGGAGAGTAAGGTGGCGCCCCCTGCCCACCTCGCCTACCTCTCCATGGGCCCTTCTTTCTCTGGCCGCTCCGGGAGCCCTGCGGGCTTGGGTTCAACCCCCCACACACCGCACAGGCCAAGGGCGCATGCGCGACCGCCGGGGCCTAGGGCTGGCCTCGGGGGGGGGGGGTCCTCAGTGAAGGCCCCGCCCTCCCTCCAGGCTCTGACCCAGCTGCAGCTCTTCCATCGCCGCCCTTCTGGACTCGGCTTCAGCTGTCTCCCTCCCCTCCCCCACTCCCACTCAGCTTGCAGGCCGCTTCCCTGCCTTGAAAGCATGGCTCTGGCCCTGAGGGCCACAGACCTACTGGGCTTCAAGCTCAAGGCTCTGCCTGGGCCTGCTGCTTCGGCCAGGGGCTCATTTTTTCCTGGAAAGACAAAACCATGGCCTCACCCCACGCCTGCACTTTGCCACGGCAGGCAGCCCAGATGTAGGAAAGGCTCTGTGGAGTCAGAAGTGCCGAGACAGGCAGATGGCACCAGAGGGTTTGGGGGCCAGGGCGCAACTGGGCTAGCCCCTCCTCCCGGGAGTCGGGGAGGCCCGGCCTTCCTAGTGCCCAGGCCACGGCTCCGGGGAGAAACCCGCCATGGAGGGCACGCGGGAGGCCCTCTGCCTGAGGTGGCAGGTGTCACGCCAGGGCCACTGCAAGCCTGGCTCGGCTTGCCTGCTTTCTCCAAAGGAGGCTGGCCGACCAGCCGAACCTGGCACCTGGGCCAGGCCCCTTCCAAGGGGACGAGTTCCAGAGGATAGAGCCCTGGGGGCGGCTGCCAAGTCTCCTGGGGCGTGTGCTGGGCCCCCGTCAGAGGAGGAAGCAGCCTGGTAAACGGTGTGCCAGGCCTGAGATCTGGAGGCCTCCCACAGCCGGGTCCCTGTCCTGCCCAGGCCCCCCGAGGGAGGACGATGGTCGGGCAGTGGCGAGCGGGGTGGGGCTGGCGCCGAGCCTGCCCTTGGATGCCCCGGGGAAGGGCGCCGGGGGATGGGATGCCCCTGGCCAGGTCTGAGGGACCGACCCAGCTCGGGGCTGTCGGGGGCAGAGAGAGAACCCCCCTCCGCCCTTTCCCTTCAGGTTCTTAGGGCTGGCCAAATCCTTCCCAAGACAGCTTGTCTGGAGAAAATCAGACCCAGCTGAAGAACATGTGTCCATGGGGGAAACCCGGGAAACTGAGTCTCCCCACACAATAGCAGAGATTCTCATCTTGCATCCTCTCCTGAGCTAATGACAAAGGTGGATGTCCCGGGTGGGCCTGTGGAATGGGAGAGGGGAGGAAGTCTATTGTCATGCAGAGGGACATGGAAAGACTTGTCTGAAGCTTATCCCCTGCACTGGGGTCAGGTCGGGAAGGGACGGCACAGAGGTGAGCAGGAACCAACCGGCCTCTCTGTGGTGAGGCGGGCCCCGAGGCAGGCGTGGGGGTGATGGCTGGAAGTGGGATGGCGCGTGAGTTGGCACCAGCCAGCGGTGGAGGCAGAGACTCAGAGGTCAGGGATCACTCTCTCTGTCTCTGTCTCTCTCTCTCTCCCTCAGGGAGCTGAGGAGAGTAAGGTGGCGCCCCCTGCCCACCTCGCCTACCTCTCCATGGGCCCTTCTTTCTCTGGCCGCTCCGGGAGCCCTGCGGGCTTGGGTTCAACCCCCCACACACCGCACAGGCCAAGGGCGCATGCGCGACCGCCGTTGCCTAGGGCTGGCCTCGGGGGGGGGGGGTCCTCAGTGAAGGCCCCGCCCTCCCTCCAGGCTCTGACCCAGCTGCAGCTCTTCCATCGCCGCCCTTCTGGACTCGGCTTCAGCTGTCTCCCTCCCCTCCCCCACTCCCACTCAGCTTGCAGGCCGCTTCCCTGCCTTGAAAGCATGGCTCTGGCCCTGAGGGCCACAGACCTACTGGGCTTCAAGCTCAAGGCTCTGCCTGGGCCTGCTGCTTCGGCCAGGGGCTCATTTTTTCCTGGAAAGACAAAACCATGGCCTCACCCCACGCCTGCACTTTGCCACGGCAGGCAGCCCAGATGTAGGAAAGGCTCTGTGGAGTCAGAAGTGCCGAGACAGGCCGATGGCACCAGAGGGTTTGGGGGTCAGGGCGCAACTGGGCTAGCCCCTCCTCCCGGGAGTCGGGGAGGCCCGGCCTTCCTAGTGCCCAGGCCACGGCTCCGGGGAGAAACCCGCCATGGAGGGCACGCGGGAGGCCCTCTGCCTGAGGTGGCAGGTGTCACGCCAGGGCCACTGCAAGCCTGGCTCGGCTTGCCTGCTTTCTCCAAAGGAGGCTGGCCGACCAGCCGAACCTGGCACCTGGGCCAGGCCCCTTCCAAGGGGACGAGTTCCAGAGGATAGAGCCCTGGGGGCGGCTGCCAAGTCTCCTGGGGCGTGTGCTGGGCCCCCGTCAGAGGAGGAAGCAGCCTGGTAAACGGTGTGCCAGGCCTGAGATCTGGAGGCCTCCCACAGCCGGGTCCCTGTCCTGCCCAGGCCCCCCGAGGGAGGACGATGGTCGGGCAGTGGCGAGCGGGGTGGGGCTGGCGCCGAGCCTGCCCTTGGATGCCCCGGGGAAGGGCGCCGGGGGATGGGATGCCCCTGGCCAGGTCTGAGGGACCGACCCAGCTCGGGGCTGTCGGGGGCAGAGAGAGAACCCCCCTCCGCCCTTTCCCTTCAGGTTCTTAGGGCTGGCCAAATCCTTCCCAAGACAGCTTGTCTGGAGAAAATCAGACCCAGCTGAAGAACATGTGTCCATGGGGGAAACCCGGGAAACTGAGTCTCCCCACACAATAGCAGAGATTCTCATCTTGCATCCTCTCCTGAGCTAATGACAAAGGTGGATGTCCCGGGTGGGCCTGTGGAATGGGAGAGGGGAGGAAGTCTATTGTCATGCAGAGGGACATGGAAAGACTTGTCTGAAGCTTATCCCCTGCACTGGGGTCAGGTCGGGAAGGGACGGCACAGAGGTGAGCAGGAACCAACCGGCCTCTCTGTGGTGAGGCGGGCCCCGAGGCAGGCGTGGGGGTGATGGCTGGAAGTGGGATGGCGCGTGAGTTGGCACCAGCCAGCGGTGGAGGCAGAGACTCAGAGGTCAGGGATCACTCTCTCTGTCTCTGTCTCTCTCTCTCTCCCTCAGGGAGCTGAGGAGAGTAAGGTGGCGCCCCCTGCCCACCTCGCCTACCTCTCCATGGGCCCTTCTTTCTCTGGCCGCTCCGGGAGCCCTGCGGGCTTGGGTTCAACCCCCCACACACCGCACAGGCCAAGGGCGCATGCGCGACCGCCATTGCCTAGGGCTGGCCTCGGGGGGGGGGGGTCCTCAGTGAAGGCCCCGCCCTCCCTCCAGGCTCTGACCCAGCTGCAGCTCTTCCATCGCCGCCCTTCTGGACTCGGCTTCAGCTGTCTCCCTCCCCTCCCCCACTCCCACTCAGCTTGCAGGCCGCTTCCCTGCCTTGAAAGCATGGCTCTGGCCCTGAGGGCCACAGACCTACTGGGCTTCAAGCTCAAGGCTCTGCCTGGGCCTGCTGCTTCGGCCAGGGGCTCATTTTTTCCTGGAAAGACAAAACCATGGCCTCACCCCACGCCTGCACTTTGCCACGGCAGGCAGCCCAGATGTAGGAAAGGCTCTGTGGAGTCAGAAGTGCCGAGACAGGCCGATGGCACCAGAGGGTTTGGGGGTCAGGGCGCAACTGGGCTAGCCCCTCCTCCCGGGAGTCGGGGAGGCCCGGCCTTCCTAGTGCCCAGGCCACGGCTCCGGGGAGAAACCCGCCATGGAGGGCACGCGGGAGGCCCTCTGCCTGAGGTGGCAGGTGTCACGCCAGGGCCACTGCAAGCCTGGCTCGGCTTGCCTGCTTTCTCCAAAGGAGGCTGGCCGACCAGCCGAACCTGGCACCTGGGCCAGGCCCCTTCCAAGGGGACGAGTTCCAGAGGATAGAGCCCTGGGGGCGGCTGCCAAGTCTCCTGGGGCGTGTGCTGGGCCCCCGTCAGAGGAGGAAGCAGCCTGGTAAACGGTGTGCCAGGCCTGAGATCTGGAGGCCTCCCACAGCCGGGTCCCTGTCCTGCCCAGGCCCCCCGAGGGAGGACGATGGTCGGGCAGTGGCGAGCGGGGTGGGGCTGGCGCCGAGCCTGCCCTTGGATGCCCCGGGGAAGGGCGCCGGGGGATGGGATGCCCCTGGCCAGGTCTGAGGGACCGACCCAGCTCGGGGCTGTCGGGGGCAGAGAGAGAACCCCCCTCCGCCCTTTCCCTTCAGGTTCTTAGGGCTGGCCAAATCCTTCCCAAGACAGCTTGTCTGGAGAAAATCAGACCCAGCTGAAGAACATGTGTCCATGGGGGAAACCCGGGAAACTGAGTCTCCCCACACAATAGCAGAGATTCTCATCTTGCATCCTCTCCTGAGCTAATGACAAAGGTGGATGTCCCGGGTGGGCCTGTGGAATGGGAGAGGGGAGGAAGTCTATTGTCATGCAGAGGGACATGGAAAGACTTGTCTGAAGCTTATCCCCTGCACTGGGGTCAGGTCGGGAAGGGACGGCACAGAGGTGAGCAGGAACCAACCGGCCTCTCTGTGGTGAGGCGGGCCCCGAGGCAGGCGTGGGGGTGATGGCTGGAAGTGGGATGGCGCGTGAGTTGGCACCAGCCAGCGGTGGAGGCAGAGACTCAGAGGTCAGGGATCACTCTCTCTGTCTCTGTCTCTCTCTCTCTCCCTCAGGGAGCTGAGGAGAGTAAGGTGGCGCCCCCTGCCCACCTCGCCTACCTCTCCATGGGCCCTTCTTTCTCTGGCCTCTCCGGGAGCCCTGCGGGCTTGGGTTCAACCCCCCACACACCGCACAGGCCAAGGGCGCATGCGCGACCGCCGTTGCCTAGGGCTGGCCTCGGGGGGGGGGGGTCCTCAGTGAAGGCCCCGCCCTCCCTCCAGGCTCTGACCCAGCTGCAGCTCTTCCATCGCCGCCCTTCTGGACTCGGCTTCAGCTGTCTCCCTCCCCTCCCCCACTCCCACTCAGCTTGCAGGCCGCTTCCCTGCCTTGAAAGCATGGCTCTGGCCCTGAGGGCCACAGACCTACTGGGCTTCAAGCTCAAGGCTCTGCCTGGGCCTGCTGCTTCGGCCAGGGGCTCATTTTTTCCTGGAAAGACAAAACCATGGCCTCACCCCACGCCTGCACTTTGCCACGGCAGGCAGCCCAGATGTAGGAAAGGCTCTGTGGAGTCAGAAGTGCCGAGACAGGCCGATGGCACCAGAGGGTTTGGGGGTCAGGGCGCAACTGGGCTAGCCCCTCCTCCCGGGAGTCGGGGAGGCCCGGCCTTCCTAGTGCCCAGGCCACGGCTCCGGGGAGAAACCCGCCATGGAGGGCACGCGGGAGGCCCTCTGCCTGAGGTGGCAGGTGTCACGCCAGGGCCACTGCAAGCCTGGCTCGGCTTGCCTGCTTTCTCCAAAGGAGGCTGGCCGACCAGCCGAACCTGGCACCTGGGCCAGGCCCCTTCCAAGGGGACGAGTTCCAGAGGATAGAGCCCTGGGGGCGGCTGCCAAGTCTCCTGGGGCGTGTGCTGGGCCCCCGTCAGAGGAGGAAGCAGCCTGGTAAACGGTGTGCCAGGCCTGAGATCTGGAGGCCTCCCACAGCCGGGTCCCTGTCCTGCCCAGGCCCCCCGAGGGAGGACGATGGTCGGGCAGTGGCGAGCGGGGTGGGGCTGGCGCCGAGCCTGCCCTTGGATGCCCCGGGGAAGGGCGCCGGGGGATGGGATGCCCCTGGCCAGGTCTGAGGGACCGACCCAGCTCGGGGCTGTCGGGGGCAGAGAGAGAACCCCCCTCCGCCCTTTCCCTTCAGGTTCTTAGGGCTGGCCAAATCCTTCCCAAGACAGCTTGTCTGGAGAAAATCAGACCCAGCTGAAGAACATGTGTCCATGGGGGAAACCCGGGAAACTGAGTCTCCCCACACAATAGCAGAGATTCTCATCTTGCATCCTCTCCTGAGCTAATGACAAAGGTGGATGTCCCGGGTGGGCCTGTGGAATGGGAGAGGGGAGGAAGTCTATTGTCATGCAGAGGGACATGGAAAGACTTGTCTGAAGCTTATCCCCTGCACTGGGGTCAGGTCGGGAAGGGACGGCACAGAGGTGAGCAGGAACCAACCGGCCTCTCTGTGGTGGGGCTGGCCCCGGGGCAGGCGTGGGGGTGATGGCTGGAAGTGGGATGGCGCGTGAGTTGGCACCAGCCAGCGGTGGAGGCAGAGACTCAGAGGTCAGGGATCACTCTCTCTGTCTCTGTCTCTCTCTCTCTCCCTCAGGGAGCTGAGGAGAGTAAGGTGGCGCCCCCTGCCCACCTCGCCTACCTCTCCATGGGCCCTTCTTTCTCTGGCCGCTCCGGGAGCCCTGCGGGCTTGGGTTCAACCCCCCACACACCGCACAGGCCAAGGGCGCATGCGCGACCGCCGGGGCCTAGGGCTGGCCTCGGGGGGGGGGGGGGGTCCTCAGTGAAGGCCCCGCCCTCCCTCCAGGCTCTGACCCAGCTGCAGCTCTTCCATCGCCGCCCTTCTGGACTCGGCTTCAGCTGTCTCCCTCCCCTCCCCCACTCCCACTCAGCTTGCAGGCCGCTTCCCTGCCTTGAAAGCATGGCTCTGGCCCTGAGGGCCACAGACCTACTGGGCTTCAAGCTCAAGGCTCTGCCTGGGCCTGCTGCTTCGGCCAGGGGCTCATTTTTTCCTGGAAAGACAAAACCATGGCCTCACCCCACGCCTGCACTTTGCCACGGCAGGCAGCCCAGATGTAGGAAAGGCTCTGTGGAGTCAGAAGTGCCGAGACAGGCCGATGGCACCAGAGGGTTTGGGGGTCAGGGCGCAACTGGGCTAGCCCCTCCTCCCGGGAGTCGGGGAGGCCCGGCCTTCCTAGTGCCCAGGCCACGGCTCCGGGGAGAAACCCGCCATGGAGGGCACGCGGGAGGCCCTCTGCCTGAGGTGGCAGGTGTCACGCCAGGGCCACTGCAAGCCTGGCTCGGCTTGCCTGCTTTCTCCAAAGGAGGCTGGCCGACCAGCCGAACCTGGCACCTGGGCCAGGCCCCTTCCAAGGGGACGAGTTCCAGAGGATAGAGCCCTGGGGGCGGCTGCCAAGTCTCCTGGGGCGTGTGCTGGGCCCCCGTCAGAGGAGGAAGCAGCCTGGTAAACGGTGTGCCAGGCCTGAGATCTGGAGGCCTCCCACAGCCGGGTCCCTGTCCTGCCCAGGCCCCCCGAGGGAGGACGATGGTCGGGCAGTGGCGAGCGGGGTGGGGCTGGCGCCGAGCCTGCCCTTGGATGCCCCGGGGAAGGGCGCCGGGGGATGGGATGCCCCTGGCCAGGTCTGAGGGACCGACCCAGCTCGGGGCTGTCGGGGGCAGAGAGAGAACCCCCCTCCGCCCTTTCCCTTCAGGTTCTTAGGGCTGGCCAAATCCTTCCCAAGACAGCTTGTCTGGAGAAAATCAGACCCAGCTGAAGAACATGTGTCCATGGGGGAAACCCGGGAAACTGAGTCTCCCCACACAATAGCAGAGATTCTCATCTTGCATCCTCTCCTGAGCTAATGACAAAGGTGGATGTCCCGGGTGGGCCTGTGGAATGGGAGAGGGGAGGAAGTCTATTGTCATGCAGAGGGACATGGAAAGACTTGTCTGAAGCTTATCCCCTGCACTGGGGTCAGGTCGGGAAGGGACGGCACAGAGGTGAGCAGGAACCAACCGGCCTCTCTGTGGTGAGGCGGGCCCCGAGGCAGGCGTGGGGGTGATGGCTGGAAGTGGGATGGCGCGTGAGTTGGCACCAGCCAGCGGTGGAGGCAGAGACTCAGAGGTCAGGGATCACTCTCTCTGTCTCTGTCTCTCTCTCTCTCCCTCAGGGAGCTGAGGAGAGTAAGGTGGCGCCCCCTGCCCACCTCGCCTACCTCTCCATGGGCCCTTCTTTCTCTGGCCGCTCCGGGAGCCCTGCGGGCTTGGGTTCAACCCCCCACACACCGCACAGGCCAAGGGCGCATGCGCGACCGCCGGGGCCTAGGGCTGGCCTCGGGGGGGGGGGGTTCTCAGTGAAGGCCCCGCCCTCCCTCCAGGCTCTGACCCAGCTGCAGCTCTTCCATCGCCGCCCTTCTGGACTCGGCTTCAGCTGTCTCCCTCCCCTCCCCCACTCCCACTCAGCTTGCAGGCCGCTTCCCTGCCTTGAAAGCATGGCTCTGGCCCTGAGGGCCACAGACCTACTGGGCTTCAAGCTCAAGGCTCTGCCTGGGCCTGCTGCTTCGGCCAGGGGCTCATTTTTTCCTGGAAAGACAAAACCATGGCCTCACCCCACGCCTGCACTTTGCCACGGCAGGCAGCCCAGATGTAGGAAAGGCTCTGTGGAGTCAGAAGTGCCGAGACAGGCCGATGGCACCAGAGGGTTTGGGGGTCAGGGCGCAACTGGGCTAGCCCCTCCTCCCGGGAGTCGGGGAGGCCCGGCCTTCCTAGTGCCCAGGCCACGGCTCCGGGGAGAAACCCGCCATGGAGGGCACGCGGGAGGCCCTCTGCCTGAGGTGGCAGGTGTCACGCCAGGGCCACTGCAAGCCTGGCTCGGCTTGCCTGCTTTCTCCAAAGGAGGCTGGCCGACCAGCCGAACCTGGCACCTGGGCCAGGCCCCTTCCAAGGGGACGAGTTCCAGAGGATAGAGCCCTGGGGGCGGCTGCCAAGTCTCCTGGGGCGTGTGCTGGGCCCCCGTCAGAGGAGGAAGCAGCCTGGTAAACGGTGTGCCAGGCCTGAGATCTGGAGGCCTCCCACAGCCGGGTCCCTGTCCTGCCCAGGCCCCCCGAGGGAGGACGATGGTCGGGCAGTGGCGAGCGGGGTGGGGCTGGCGCCGAGCCTGCCCTTGGATGCCCCGGGGAAGGGCGCCGGGGGATGGGATGCCCCTGGCCAGGTCTGAGGGACCGACCCAGCTCGGGGCTGTCGGGGGCAGAGAGAGAACCCCCCTCCGCCCTTTCCCTTCAGGTTCTTAGGGCTGGCCAAATCCTTCCCAAGACAGCTTGTCTGGAGAAAATCAGACCCAGCTGAAGAACATGTGTCCATGGGGGAAACCCGGGAAACTGAGTCTCCCCACACAATAGCAGAGATTCTCATCTTGCATCCTCTCCTGAGCTAATGACAAAGGTGGATGTCCCGGGTGGGCCTGTGGAATGGGAGAGGGGAGGAAGTCTATTGTCATGCAGAGGGACATGGAAAGACTTGTCTGAAGCTTATCCCCTGCACTGGGGTCAGGTCGGGAAGGGACGGCACAGAGGTGAGCAGGAACCAACCGGCCTCTCTGTGGTGAGGCGGGCCCCGAGGCAGGCGTGGGGGTGATGGCTGGAAGTGGGATGGCGCGTGAGTTGGCACCAGCCAGCGGTGGAGGCAGAGACTCAGAGGTCAGGGATCACTCTCTCTGTCTCTGTCTCTCTCTCTCTCCCTCAGGGAGCTGAGGAGAGTAAGGTGGCGCCCCCTGCCCACCTCGCCTACCTCTCCATGGGCCCTTCTTTCTCTGGCCGCTCCGGGAGCCCTGCGGGCTTGGGTTCAACCCCCCACACACCGCACAGGCCAAGGGCGCATGCGCGACCGCCGTTGCCTAGGGCTGGCCTCGGGGGGGGGGGGGTCCTCAGTGAAGGCCCCGCCCTCCCTCCAGGCTCTGACCCAGCTGCAGCTCTTCCATCGCCGCCCTTCTGGACTCGGCTTCAGCTGTCTCCCTCCCCTCCCCCACTCCCACTCAGCTTGCAGGCCGCTTCCCTGCCTTGAAAGCATGGCTCTGGCCCTGAGGGCCACAGACCTACTGGGCTTCAAGCTCAAGGCTCTGCCTGGGCCTGCTGCTTCGGCCAGGGGCTCATTTTTTCCTGGAAAGACAAAACCATGGCCTCACCCCACGCCTGCACTTTGCCACGGCAGGCAGCCCAGATGTAGGAAAGGCTCTGTGGAGTCAGAAGTGCCGAGACAGGCCGATGGCACCAGAGGGTTTGGGGGTCAGGGCGCAACTGGGCTAGCCCCTCCTCCCGGGAGTCGGGGAGGCCCGGCCTTCCTAGTGCCCAGGCCACGGCTCCGGGGAGAAACCCGCCATGGAGGGCACGCGGGAGGCCCTCTGCCTGAGGTGGCAGGTGTCACGCCAGGGCCACTGCAAGCCTGGCTCGGCTTGCCTGCTTTCTCCAAAGGAGGCTGGCCGACCAGCCGAACCTGGCACCTGGGCCAGGCCCCTTCCAAGGGGACGAGTTCCAGAGGATAGAGCCCTGGGGGCGGCTGCCAAGTCTCCTGGGGCGTGTGCTGGGCCCCCGTCAGAGGAGGAAGCAGCCTGGTAAACGGTGTGCCAGGCCTGAGATCTGGAGGCCTCCCACAGCCGGGTCCCTGTCCTGCCCAGGCCCCCCGAGGGAGGACGATGGTCGGGCAGTGGCGAGCGGGGTGGGGCTGGCGCCGAGCCTGCCCTTGGATGCCCCGGGGAAGGGCGCCGGGGGATGGGATGCCCCTGGCCAGGTCTGAGGGACCGACCCAGCTCGGGGCTGTCGGGGGCAGAGAGAGAACCCCCCTCCGCCCTTTCCCTTCAGGTTCTTAGGGCTGGCCAAATCCTTCCCAAGACAGCTTGTCTGGAGAAAATCAGACCCAGCTGAAGAACATGTGTCCATGGGGGAAACCCGGGAAACTGAGTCTCCCCACACAATAGCAGAGATTCTCATCTTGCATCCTCTCCTGAGCTAATGACAAAGGTGGATGTCCCGGGTGGGCCTGTGGAATGGGAGAGGGGAGGAAGTCTATTGTCATGCAGAGGGACATGGAAAGACTTGTCTGAAGCTTATCCCCTGCACTGGGGTCAGGTCGGGAAGGGACGGCACAGAGGTGAGCAGGAACCAACCGGCCTCTCTGTGGTGAGGCGGGCCCCGAGGCAGGCGTGGGGGTGATGGCTGGAAGTGGGATGGCGCGTGAGTTGGCACCAGCCAGCGGTGGAGGCAGAGACTCAGAGGTCAGGGATCACTCTCTCTGTCTCTGTCTCTCTCTCTCTCCCTCAGGGAGCTGAGGAGAGTAAGGTGGCGCCCCCTGCCCACCTCGCCTACCTCTCCATGGGCCCTTCTTTCTCTGGCCGCTCCGGGAGCCCTGCGGGCTTGGGTTCAACCCCCCACACACCGCACAGGCCAAGGGCGCATGCGCGACCGCCGGGGCCTAGGGCTGGCCTCGGGGGGGGGGGTCCTCAGTGAAGGCCCCGCCCTCCCTCCAGGCTCTGACCCAGCTGCAGCTCTTCCATCGCCGCCCTTCTGGACTCGGCTTCAGCTGTCTCCCTCCCCTCCCCCACTCCCACTCAGCTTGCAGGCCGCTTCCCTGCCTTGAAAGCATGGCTCTGGCCCTGAGGGCCACAGACCTACTGGGCTTCAAGCTCAAGGCTCTGCCTGGGCCTGCTGCTTCGGCCAGGGGCTCATTTTTTCCTGGAAAGACAAAACCATGGCCTCACCCCACGCCTGCACTTTGCCACGGCAGGCAGCCCAGATGTAGGAAAGGCTCTGTGGAGTCAGAAGTGCCGAGACAGGCCGATGGCACCAGAGGGTTTGGGGGTCAGGGCGCAACTGGGCTAGCCCCTCCTCCCGGGAGTCGGGGAGGCCCGGCCTTCCTAGTGCCCAGGCCACGGCTCCGGGGAGAAACCCGCCATGGAGGGCACGCGGGAGGCCCTCTGCCTGAGGTGGCAGGTGTCACGCCAGGGCCACTGCAAGCCTGGCTCGGCTTGCCTGCTTTCTCCAAAGGAGGCTGGCCGACCAGCCGAACCTGGCACCTGGGCCAGGCCCCTTCCAAGGGGACGAGTTCCAGAGGATAGAGCCCTGGGGGCGGCTGCCAAGTCTCCTGGGGCGTGTGCTGGGCCCCCGTCAGAGGAGGAAGCAGCCTGGTAAACGGTGTGCCAGGCCTGAGATCTGGAGGCCTCCCACAGCCGGGTCCCTGTCCTGCCCAGGCCCCCCGAGGGAGGACGATGGTCGGGCAGTGGCGAGCGGGGTGGGGCTGGCGCCGAGCCTGCCCTTGGATGCCCCGGGGAAGGGCGCCGGGGGATGGGATGCCCCTGGCCAGGTCTGAGGGACCGACCCAGCTCGGGGCTGTCGGGGGCAGAGAGAGAACCCCCCTCCGCCCTTTCCCTTCAGGTTCTTAGGGCTGGCCAAATCCTTCCCAAGACAGCTTGTCTGGAGAAAATCAGACCCAGCTGAAGAACATGTGTCCATGGGGGAAACCCGGGAAACTGAGTCTCCCCACACAATAGCAGAGATTCTCATCTTGCATCCTCTCCTGAGCTAATGACAAAGGTGGATGTCCCGGGTGGGCCTGTGGAATGGGAGAGGGGAGGAAGTCTATTGTCATGCAGAGGGACATGGAAAGACTTGTCTGAAGCTTATCCCCTGCACTGGGGTCAGGTCGGGAAGGGACGGCACAGAGGTGAGCAGGAACCAACCGGCCTCTCTGTGGTGAGGCGGGCCCCGAGGCAGGCGTGGGGGTGATGGCTGGAAGTGGGATGGCGCGTGAGTTGGCACCAGCCAGCGGTGGAGGCAGAGACTCAGAGGTCAGGGATCACTCTCTCTGTCTCTGTCTCTCTCTCTCTCCCTCAGGGAGCTGAGGAGAGTAAGGTGGCGCCCCCTGCCCACCTCGCCTACCTCTCCATGGGCCCTTCTTTCTCTGGCCGCTCCGGGAGCCCTGCGGGCTTGGGTTCAACCCCCCACACACCGCACAGGCCAAGGGCGCATGCGCGACCGCCGTTGCCTAGGGCTGGCCTCGGGGGGGGGGGGGTCCTCAGTGAAGGCCCCGCCCTCCCTCCAGGCTCTGACCCAGCTGCAGCTCTTCCATCGCCGCCCTTCTGGACTCGGCTTCAGCTGTCTCCCTCCCCTCCCCCACTCCCACTCAGCTTGCAGGCCGCTTCCCTGCCTTGAAAGCATGGCTCTGGCCCTGAGGGCCACAGACCTACTGGGCTTCAAGCTCAAGGCTCTGCCTGGGCCTGCTGCTTCGGCCAGGGGCTCATTTTTTCCTGGAAAGACAAAACCATGGCCTCACCCCACGCCTGCACTTTGCCACGGCAGGCAGCCCAGATGTAGGAAAGGCTCTGTGGAGTCAGAAGTGCCGAGACAGGCCGATGGCACCAGAGGGTTTGGGGGTCAGGGCGCAACTGGGCTAGCCCCTCCTCCCGGGAGTCGGGGAGGCCCGGCCTTCCTAGTGCCCAGGCCACGGCTCCGGGGAGAAACCCGCCATGGAGGGCACGCGGGAGGCCCTCTGCCTGAGGTGGCAGGTGTCACGCCAGGGCCACTGCAAGCCTGGCTCGGCTTGCCTGCTTTCTCCAAAGGAGGCTGGCCGACCAGCCGAACCTGGCACCTGGGCCAGGCCCCTTCCAAGGGGACGAGTTCCAGAGGATAGAGCCCTGGGGGCGGCTGCCAAGTCTCCTGGGGCGTGTGCTGGGCCCCCGTCAGAGGAGGAAGCAGCCTGGTAAACGGTGTGCCAGGCCTGAGATCTGGAGGCCTCCCACAGCCGGGTCCCTGTCCTGCCCAGGCCCCCCGAGGGAGGACGATGGTCGGGCAGTGGCGAGCGGGGTGGGGCTGGCGCCGAGCCTGCCCTTGGATGCCCCGGGGAAGGGCGCCGGGGGATGGGATGCCCCTGGCCAGGTCTGAGGGACCGACCCAGCTCGGGGCTGTCGGGGGCAGAGAGAGAACCCCCCTCCGCCCTTTCCCTTCAGGTTCTTAGGGCTGGCCAAATCCTTCCCAAGACAGCTTGTCTGGAGAAAATCAGACCCAGCTGAAGAACATGTGTCCATGGGGGAAACCCGGGAAACTGAGTCTCCCCACACAATAGCAGAGATTCTCATCTTGCATCCTCTCCTGAGCTAATGACAAAGGTGGATGTCCCGGGTGGGCCTGTGGAATGGGAGAGGGGAGGAAGTCTATTGTCATGCAGAGGGACATGGAAAGACTTGTCTGAAGCTTATCCCCTGCACTGGGGTCAGGTCGGGAAGGGACGGCACAGAGGTGAGCAGGAACCAACCGGCCTCTCTGTGGTGAGGCGGGCCCCGAGGCAGGCGTGGGGGTGATGGCTGGAAGTGGGATGGCGCGTGAGTTGGCACCAGCCAGCGGTGGAGGCAGAGACTCAGAGGTCAGGGATCACTCTCTCTGTCTCTGTCTCTCTCTCTCTCCCTCAGGGAGCTGAGGAGAGTAAGGTGGCGCCCCCTGCCCACCTCGCCTACCTCTCCATGGGCCCTTCTTTCTCTGGCCGCTCCGGGAGCCCTGCGGGCTTGGGTTCAACCCCCCACACACCGCACAGGCCAAGGGCGCATGCGCGACCGCCGTTGCCTAGGGCTGGCCTCGGGGGGGGGGGGGTCCTCAGTGAAGGCCCCGCCCTCCCTCCAGGCTCTGACCCAGCTGCAGCTCTTCCATCGCCGCCCTTCTGGACTCGGCTTCAGCTGTCTCCCTCCCCTCCCCCACTCCCACTCAGCTTGCAGGCCGCTTCCCTGCCTTGAAAGCATGGCTCTGGCCCTGAGGGCCACAGACCTACTGGGCTTCAAGCTCAAGGCTCTGCCTGGGCCTGCTGCTTCGGCCAGGGGCTCATTTTTTCCTGGAAAGACAAAACCATGGCCTCACCCCACGCCTGCACTTTGCCACGGCAGGCAGCCCAGATGTAGGAAAGGCTCTGTGGAGTCAGAAGTGCCGAGACAGGCCGATGGCACCAGAGGGTTTGGGGGTCAGGGCGCAACTGGGCTAGCCCCTCCTCCCGGGAGTCGGGGAGGCCCGGCCTTCCTAGTGCCCAGGCCACGGCTCCGGGGAGAAACCCGCCATGGAGGGCACGCGGGAGGCCCTCTGCCTGAGGTGGCAGGTGTCACGCCAGGGCCACTGCAAGCCTGGCTCGGCTTGCCTGCTTTCTCCAAAGGAGGCTGGCCGACCAGCCGAACCTGGCACCTGGGCCAGGCCCCTTCCAAGGGGACGAGTTCCAGAGGATAGAGCCCTGGGGGCGGCTGCCAAGTCTCCTGGGGCGTGTGCTGGGCCCCCGTCAGAGGAGGAAGCAGCCTGGTAAACGGTGTGCCAGGCCTGAGATCTGGAGGCCTCCCACAGCCGGGTCCCTGTCCTGCCCAGGCCCCCCGAGGGAGGACGATGGTCGGGCAGTGGCGAGCGGGGTGGGGCTGGCGCCGAGCCTGCCCTTGGATGCCCCGGGGAAGGGCGCCGGGGGATGGGATGCCCCTGGCCAGGTCTGAGGGACCGACCCAGCTCGGGGCTGTCGGGGGCAGAGAGAGAACCCCCCTCCGCCCTTTCCCTTCAGGTTCTTAGGGCTGGCCAAATCCTTCCCAAGACAGCTTGTCTGGAGAAAATCAGACCCAGCTGAAGAACATGTGTCCATGGGGGAAACCCGGGAAACTGAGTCTCCCCACACAATAGCAGAGATTCTCATCTTGCATCCTCTCCTGAGCTAATGACAAAGGTGGATGTCCCGGGTGGGCCTGTGGAATGGGAGAGGGGAGGAAGTCTATTGTCATGCAGAGGGACATGGAAAGACTTGTCTGAAGCTTATCCCCTGCACTGGGGTCAGGTCGGGAAGGGACGGCACAGAGGTGA
Source organism: Diceros bicornis minor (assembly GCF_020826845.1). Classification (NCBI taxonomy): domain Eukaryota; kingdom Metazoa; phylum Chordata; class Mammalia; order Perissodactyla; family Rhinocerotidae; genus Diceros; species Diceros bicornis. The sequence goes on from NW_026691487.1 coordinate 65,466, forward strand.
GCAGGAACCAACCGGCCTCTCTGTGGTGAGGCGGGCCCCGAGGCAGGCGTGGGGGTGATGGCTGGAAGTGGGATGGCGCGTGAGTTGGCACCAGCCAGCGGTGGAGGCAGAGACTCAGAGGTCAGGGATCACTCTCTCTGTCTCTGTCTCTCTCTCTCTCCCTCAGGGAGCTGAGGAGAGTAAGGTGGCGCCCCCTGCCCACCTCGCCTACCTCTCCATGGGCCCTTCTTTCTCTGGCCTCTCCGGGAGCCCTGCGGGCTTGGGTTCAACCCCCCACACACCGCACAGGCCAAGGGCGCATGCGCGACCGCCGGGGCCTAGGGCTGGCCTCGGGGGGGGGGGTCCTCAGTGAAGGCCCCGCCCTCCCTCCAGGCTCTGACCCAGCTGCAGCTCTTCCATCGCCGCCCTTCTGGACTCGGCTTCAGCTGTCTCCCTCCCCTCCCCCACTCCCACTCAGCTTGCAGGCCGCTTCCCTGCCTTGAAAGCATGGCTCTGGCCCTGAGGGCCACAGACCTACTGGGCTTCAAGCTCAAGGCTCTGCCTGGGCCTGCTGCTTCGGCCAGGGGCTCATTTTTTCCTGGAAAGACAAAACCATGGCCTCACCCCACGCCTGCACTTTGCCACGGCAGGCAGCCCAGATGTAGGAAAGGCTCTGTGGAGTCAGAAGTGCCGAGACAGGCCGATGGCACCAGAGGGTTTGGGGGTCAGGGCGCAACTGGGCTAGCCCCTCCTCCCGGGAGTCGGGGAGGCCCGGCCTTCCTAGTGCCCAGGCCACGGCTCCGGGGAGAAACCCGCCATGGAGGGCACGCGGGAGGCCCTCTGCCTGAGGTGGCAGGTGTCACGCCAGGGCCACTGCAAGCCTGGCTCGGCTTGCCTGCTTTCTCCAAAGGAGGCTGGCCGACCAGCCGAACCTGGCACCTGGGCCAGGCCCCTTCCAAGGGGACGAGTTCCAGAGGATAGAGCCCTGGGGGCGGCTGCCAAGTCTCCTGGGGCGTGTGCTGGGCCCCCGTCAGAGGAGGAAGCAGCCTGGTAAACGGTGTGCCAGGCCTGAGATCTGGAGGCCTCCCACAGCCGGGTCCCTGTCCTGCCCAGGCCCCCCGAGGGAGGACGATGGTCGGGCAGTGGCGAGCGGGGTGGGGCTGGCGCCGAGCCTGCCCTTGGATGCCCCGGGGAAGGGCGCCGGGGGATGGGATGCCCCTGGCCAGGTCTGAGGGACCGACCCAGCTCGGGGCTGTCGGGGGCAGAGAGAGAACCCCCCTCCGCCCTTTCCCTTCAGGTTCTTAGGGCTGGCCAAATCCTTCCCAAGACAGCTTGTCTGGAGAAAATCAGACCCAGCTGAAGAACATGTGTCCATGGGGGAAACCCGGGAAACTGAGTCTCCCCACACAATAGCAGAGATTCTCATCTTGCATCCTCTCCTGAGCTAATGACAAAGGTGGATGTCCCGGGTGGGCCTGTGGAATGGGAGAGGGGAGGAAGTCTATTGTCATGCAGAGGGACATGGAAAGACTTGTCTGAAGCTTATCCCCTGCACTGGGGTCAGGTCGGGAAGGGACGGCACAGAGGTGAGCAGGAACCAACCGGCCTCTCTGTGGTGGGGCTGGCCCCGGGGCAGGCGTGGGGGTGATGGCTGGAAGTGGGATGGCGCGTGAGTTGGCACCAGCCAGCGGTGGAGGCAGAGACTCAGAGGTCAGGGATCACTCTCTCTGTCTCTGTCTCTCTCTCTCTCCCTCAGGGAGCTGAGGAGAGTAAGGTGGCGCCCCCTGCCCACCTCGCCTACCTCTCCATGGGCCCTTCTTTCTCTGGCCGCTCCGGGAGCCCTGCGGGCTTGGGTTCAACCCCCCACACACCGCACAGGCCAAGGGCGCATGCGCGACCGCCGTTGCCTAGGGCTGGCCTCGGGGGGGGGGGTCCTCAGTGAAGGCCCCGCCCTCCCTCCAGGCTCTGACCCAGCTGCAGCTCTTCCATCGCCGCCCTTCTGGACTCGGCTTCAGCTGTCTCCCTCCCCTCCCCCACTCCCACTCAGCTTGCAGGCCGCTTCCCTGCCTTGAAAGCATGGCTCTGGCCCTGAGGGCCACAGACCTACTGGGCTTCAAGCTCAAGGCTCTGCCTGGGCCTGCTGCTTCGGCCAGGGGCTCATTTTTTCCTGGAAAGACAAAACCATGGCCTCACCCCACGCCTGCACTTTGCCACGGCAGGCAGCCCAGATGTAGGAAAGGCTCTGTGGAGTCAGAAGTGCCGAGACAGGCCGATGGCACCAGAGGGTTTGGGGGTCAGGGCGCAACTGGGCTAGCCCCTCCTCCCGGGAGTCGGGGAGGCCCGGCCTTCCTAGTGCCCAGGCCACGGCTCCGGGGAGAAACCCGCCATGGAGGGCACGCGGGAGGCCCTCTGCCTGAGGTGGCAGGTGTCACGCCAGGGCCACTGCAAGCCTGGCTCGGCTTGCCTGCTTTCTCCAAAGGAGGCTGGCCGACCAGCCGAACCTGGCACCTGGGCCAGGCCCCTTCCAAGGGGACGAGTTCCAGAGGATAGAGCCCTGGGGGCGGCTGCCAAGTCTCCTGGGGCGTGTGCTGGGCCCCCGTCAGAGGAGGAAGCAGCCTGGTAAACGGTGTGCCAGGCCTGAGATCTGGAGGCCTCCCACAGCCGGGTCCCTGTCCTGCCCAGGCCCCCCGAGGGAGGACGATGGTCGGGCAGTGGCGAGCGGGGTGGGGCTGGCGCCGAGCCTGCCCTTGGATGCCCCGGGGAAGGGCGCCGGGGGATGGGATGCCCCTGGCCAGGTCTGAGGGACCGACCCAGCTCGGGGCTGTCGGGGGCAGAGAGAGAACCCCCCTCCGCCCTTTCCCTTCAGGTTCTTAGGGCTGGCCAAATCCTTCCCAAGACAGCTTGTCTGGAGAAAATCAGACCCAGCTGAAGAACATGTGTCCATGGGGGAAACCCGGGAAACTGAGTCTCCCCACACAATAGCAGAGATTCTCATCTTGCATCCTCTCCTGAGCTAATGACAAAGGTGGATGTCCCGGGTGGGCCTGTGGAATGGGAGAGGGGAGGAAGTCTATTGTCATGCAGAGGGACATGGAAAGACTTGTCTGAAGCTTATCCCCTGCACTGGGGTCAGGTCGGGAAGGGACGGCACAGAGGTGAGCAGGAACCAACCGGCCTCTCTGTGGTGAGGCGGGCCCCGAGGCAGGCGTGGGGGTGATGGCTGGAAGTGGGATGGCGCGTGAGTTGGCACCAGCCAGCGGTGGAGGCAGAGACTCAGAGGTCAGGGATCACTCTCTCTGTCTCTGTCTCTCTCTCTCTCCCTCAGGGAGCTGAGGAGAGTAAGGTGGCGCCCCCTGCCCACCTCGCCTACCTCTCCATGGGCCCTTCTTTCTCTGGCCGCTCCGAGAGCCCTGCGGGCTTGGGTTCAACCCCCCACACACCGCACAGGCCAAGGGCGCATGCGCGACTGCCGGGGCCTAGGGCTGGCCTCGGGGGGGGGGGGGGGGGGGCCTCAGTGAAGGCCCCGCCCTCCCTCCAGGCTCTGACCCAGCTGCAGCTCTTCCATCGCCGCCCTTCTGGACTCGGCTTCAGCTGTCTCCCTCCCCTCCCCCACTCCCACTCAGCTTGCAGGCCGCTTCCCTGCCTTGAAAGCATGGCTCTGGCCCTGAGGGCCACAGACCTACTGGGCTTCAAGCTCAAGGCTCTGCCTGGGCCTGCTGCTTCGGCCAGGGGCTCATTTTTTCCTGGAAAGACAAAACCATGGCCTCACCCCACGCCTGCACTTTGCCACGGCAGGCAGCCCAGATGTAGGAAAGGCTCTGTGGAGTCAGAAGTGCCGAGACAGGCCGATGGCACCAGAGGGTTTGGGGGTCAGGGCGCAACTGGGCTAGCCCCTCCTCCCGGGAGTCGGGGAGGCCCGGCCTTCCTAGTGCCCAGGCCACGGCTCCGGGGAGAAACCCGCCATGGAGGGCACGCGGGAGGCCCTCTGCCTGAGGTGGCAGGTGTCACGCCAGGGCCACTGCAAGCCTGGCTCGGCTTGCCTGCTTTCTCCAAAGGAGGCTGGCCGACCAGCCGAACCTGGCACCTGGGCCAGGCCCCTTCCAAGGGGACGAGTTCCAGAGGATAGAGCCCTGGGGGCGGCTGCCAAGTCTCCTGGGGCGTGTGCTGGGCCCCCGTCAGAGGAGGAAGCAGCCTGGTAAACGGTGTGCCAGGCCTGAGATCTGGAGGCCTCCCACAGCCGGGTCCCTGTCCTGCCCAGGCCCCCCGAGGGAGGACGATGGTCGGGCAGTGGCGAGCGGGGTGGGGCTGGCGCCGAGCCTGCCCTTGGATGCCCCGGGGAAGGGCGCCGGGGGATGGGATGCCCCTGGCCAGGTCTGAGGGACCGACCCAGCTCGGGGCTGTCGGGGGCAGAGAGAGAACCCCCCTCCGCCCTTTCCCTTCAGGTTCTTAGGGCTGGCCAAATCCTTCCCAAGACAGCTTGTCTGGAGAAAATCAGACCCAGCTGAAGAATATGTGTCCATGGGGGAAACCCGGGAAACTGAGTCTCCCCACACAATAGCAGAGATTCTCATCTTGCATCCTCTCCTGAGCTAATGACAAAGGTGGATGTCCCGGGTGGGCCTGTGGAATGGGAGAGGGGAGGAAGTCTATTGTCATGCAGAGGGACATGGAAAGACTTGTCTGAAGCTTATCCCCTGCACTGGGGTCAGGTCGGGAAGGGACGGCACAGAGGTGAGCAGGAACCAACCGGCCTCTCTGTGGTGAGGCGGGCCCCAAGGCAGGCGTGGGGGTGATGGCTGGAAGTGGGATGGCGCGTGAGTTGGCACCAGCCAGCGGTGGAGGCAGAGACTCAGAGGTCAGGGATCACTCTCTCTGTCTCTGTCTCTGTCTCTCTCCCTCAGGGAGCTGAGGAGAGTAAGGTGGCGCCCCCTGCCCACCTCGCCTACCTCTCCATGGGCCCTTCTTTCTCTGGCCGCTCCGGGAGCCCTGCGGGCTTGGGTTCAACCCCCCACACACCGCACAGGCCAAGGGCGCATGCGCGACCGCCGGGGCCTAGGGCTGGCCTCGGGGGGGGGGGGGGTCCTCAGTGAAGGCCCCGCCCTCCCTCCAGGCTCTGACCCAGCTGCAGCTCTTCCATCGCCGCCCTTCTGGACTCGGCTTCAGCTGTCTCCCTCCCCTCCCCCACTCCCACTCAGCTTGCAGGCCGCTTCCCTGCCTTGAAAGCATGGCTCTGGCCCTGAGGGCCACAGACCTACTGGGCTTCAAGCTCAAGGCTCTGCCTGGGCCTGCTGCTTCGGCCAGGGGCTCATTTTTTCCTGGAAAGACAAAACCATGGCCTCACCCCACGCCTGCACTTTGCCACGGCAGGCAGCCCAGATGTAGGAAAGGCTCTGTGGAGTCAGAAGTGCCGAGACAGGCCGATGGCACCAGAGGGTTTGGGGGTCAGGGCGCAACTGGGCTAGCCCCTCCTCCCGGGAGTCGGGGAGGCCCGGCCTTCCTAGTGCCCAGGCCACGGCTCCGGGGAGAAACCCGCCATGGAGGGCACGCGGGAGGCCCTCTGCCTGAGGTGGCAGGTGTCACGCCAGGGCCACTGCAAGCCTGGCTCGGCTTGCCTGCTTTCTCCAAAGGAGGCTGGCCGACCAGCCGAACCTGGCACCTGGGCCAGGCCCCTTCCAAGGGGACGAGTTCCAGAGGATAGAGCCCTGGGGGCGGCTGCCAAGTCTCCTGGGGCGTGTGCTGGGCCCCCGTCAGAGGAGGAAGCAGCCTGGTAAACGGTGTGCCAGGCCTGAGATCTGGAGGCCTCCCACAGCCGGGTCCCTGTCCTGCCCAGGCCCCCCGAGGGAGGACGATGGTCGGGCAGTGGCGAGCGGGGTGGGGCTGGCGCCGAGCCTGCCCTTGGATGCCCCGGGGAAGGGCGCCGGGGGATGGGATGCCCCTGGCCAGGTCTGAGGGACCGACCCAGCTCGGGGCTGTCGGGGGCAGAGAGAGAACCCCCCTCCGCCCTTTCCCTTCAGGTTCTTAGGGCTGGCCAAATCCTTCCCAAGACAGCTTGTCTGGAGAAAATCAGACCCAGCTGAAGAACATGTGTCCATGGGGGAAACCCGGGAAACTGAGTCTCCCCACACAATAGCAGAGATTCTCATCTTGCATCCTCTCCTGAGCTAATGACAAAGGTGGATGTCCCGGGTGGGCCTGTGGAATGGGAGAGGGGAGGAAGTCTATTGTCATGCAGAGGGACATGGAAAGACTTGTCTGAAGCTTATCCCCTGCACTGGGGTCAGGTCGGGAAGGGACGGCACAGAGGTGAGCAGGAACCAACCGGCCTCTCTGTGGTGAGGCGGGCCCCGAGGCAGGCGTGGGGGTGATGGCTGGAAGTGGGATGGCGCGTGAGTTGGCACCAGCCAGCGGTGGAGGCAGAGACTCAGAGGTCAGGGATCACTCTCTCTGTCTCTGTCTCTCTCTCTCTCCCTCAGGGAGCTGAGGAGAGTAAGGTGGCGCCCCCTGCCCACCTCGCCTACCTCTCCATGGGCCCTTCTTTCTCTGGCCGCTCCGGGAGCCCTGCGGGCTTGGGTTCAACCCCCCACACACCGCACAGGCCAAGGGCGCATGCGCGACCGCCGGGGCCTAGGGCTGGCCTCGGGGGGGGGGGGGGGGTCCTCAGTGAAGGCCCCGCCCTCCCTCCAGGCTCTGACCCAGCTGCAGCTCTTCCATCGCCGCCCTTCTGGACTCGGCTTCAGCTGTCTCCCTCCCCTCCCCCACTCCCACTCAGCTTGCAGGCCGCTTCCCTGCCTTGAAAGCATGGCTCTGGCCCTGAGGGCCACAGACCTACTGGGCTTCAAGCTCAAGGCTCTGCCTGGGCCTGCTGCTTCGGCCAGGGGCTCATTTTTTCCTGGAAAGACAAAACCATGGCCTCACCCCACGCCTGCACTTTGCCACGGCAGGCAGCCCAGATGTAGGAAAGGCTCTGTGGAGTCAGAAGTGCCGAGACAGGCCGATGGCACCAGAGGGTTTGGGGGTCAGGGCGCAACTGGGCTAGCCCCTCCTCCCGGGAGTCGGGGAGGCCCGGCCTTCCTAGTGCCCAGGCCACGGCTCCGGGGAGAAACCCGCCATGGAGGGCACGCGGGAGGCCCTCTGCCTGAGGTGGCAGGTGTCACGCCAGGGCCACTGCAAGCCTGGCTCGGCTTGCCTGCTTTCTCCAAAGGAGGCTGGCCGACCAGCCGAACCTGGCACCTGGGCCAGGCCCCTTCCAAGGGGACGAGTTCCAGAGGATAGAGCCCTGGGGGCGGCTGCCAAGTCTCCTGGGGCGTGTGCTGGGCCCCCGTCAGAGGAGGAAGCAGCCTGGTAAACGGTGTGCCAGGCCTGAGATCTGGAGGCCTCCCACAGCCGGGTCCCTGTCCTGCCCAGGCCCCCCGAGGGAGGACGATGGTCGGGCAGTGGCGAGCGGGGTGGGGCTGGCGCCGAGCCTGCCCTTGGATGCCCCGGGGAAGGGCGCCGGGGGATGGGCTGCCCCTGGCCAGGTCTGAGGGACCGACCCAGCTCGGGGCTGTCGGGGGCAGAGAGAGAACCCCCCTCCGCCCTTTCCCTTCAGGTTCTTAGGGCTGGCCAAATCCTTCCCAAGACAGCTTGTCTGGAGAAAATCAGACCCAGCTGAAGAACATGTGTCCATGGGGGAAACCCGGGAAACTGAGTCTCCCCACACAATAGCAGAGATTCTCATCTTGCATCCTCTCCTGAGCTAATGACAAAGGTGGATGTCCCGGGTGGGCCTGTGGAATGGGAGAGGGGAGGAAGTCTATTGTCATGCAGAGGGACATGGAAAGACTTGTCTGAAGCTTATCCCCTGCACTGGGGTCAGGTCGGGAAGGGACGGCACAGAGGTGAGCAGGAACCAACCGGCCTCTCTGTGGTGAGGCGGGCCCCGAGGCAGGCGTGGGGGTGATGGCTGGAAGTGGGATGGCGCGTGAGTTGGCACCAGCCAGCGGTGGAGGCAGAGACTCAGAGGTCAGGGATCACTCTCTCTGTCTCTGTCTCTCTCTCTCTCCCTCAGGGAGCTGAGGAGAGTAAGGTGGCGCCCCCTGCCCACCTCGCCTACCTCTCCATGGGCCCTTCTTTCTCTGGCCGCTCCGGGAGCCCTGCGGGCTTGGGTTCAACCCCCCACACACCGCACAGGCCAAGGGCGCATGCGCGACCGCCGGGGCCTAGGGCTGGCCTCGGGGGGGGGGGGGGGGGGTCCTCAGTGAAGGCCCCGCCCTCCCTCCAGGCTCTGACCCAGCTGCAGCTCTTCCATCGCCGCCCTTCTGGACTCGGCTTCAGCTGTCTCCCTCCCCTCCCCCACTCCCACTCAGCTTGCAGGCCGCTTCCCTGCCTTGAAAGCATGGCTCTGGCCCTGAGGGCCACAGACCTACTGGGCTTCAAGCTCAAGGCTCTGCCTGGGCCTGCTGCTTCGGCCAGGGGCTCATTTTTTCCTGGAAAGACAAAACCATGGCCTCACCCCACGCCTGCACTTTGCCACGGCAGGCAGCCCAGATGTAGGAAAGGCTCTGTGGAGTCAGAAGTGCCGAGACAGGCCGATGGCACCAGAGGGTTTGGGGGTCAGGGCGCAACTGGGCTAGCCCCTCCTCCCGGGAGTCGGGGAGGCCCGGCCTTCCTAGTGCCCAGGCCACGGCTCCGGGGAGAAACCCGCCATGGAGGGCACGCGGGAGGCCCTCTGCCTGAGGTGGCAGGTGTCACGCCAGGGCCACTGCAAGCCTGGCTCGGCTTGCCTGCTTTCTCCAAAGGAGGCTGGCCGACCAGCCGAACCTGGCACCTGGGCCAGGCCCCTTCCAAGGGGACGAGTTCCAGAGGATAGAGCCCTGGGGGCGGCTGCCAAGTCTCCTGGGGCGTGTGCTGGGCCCCCGTCAGAGGAGGAAGCAGCCTGGTAAACGGTGTGCCAGGCCTGAGATCTGGAGGCCTCCCACAGCCGGGTCCCTGTCCTGCCCAGGCCCCCCGAGGGAGGACGATGGTCGGGCAGTGGCGAGCGGGGTGGGGCTGGCGCCGAGCCTGCCCTTGGATGCCCCGGGGAAGGGCGCCGGGGGATGGGATGCCCCTGGCCAGGTCTGAGGGACCGACCCAGCTCGGGGCTGTCGGGGGCAGAGAGAGAACCCCCCTCCGCCCTTTCCCTTCAGGTTCTTAGGGCTGGCCAAATCCTTCCCAAGACAGCTTGTCTGGAGAAAATCAGACCCAGCTGAAGAACATGTGTCCATGGGGGAAACCCGGGAAACTGAGTCTCCCCACACAATAGCAGAGATTCTCATCTTGCATCCTCTCCTGAGCTAATGACAAAGGTGGATGTCCCGGGTGGGCCTGTGGAATGGGAGAGGGGAGGAAGTCTATTGTCATGCAGAGGGACATGGAAAGACTTGTCTGAAGCTTATCCCCTGCACTGGGGTCAGGTCGGGAAGGGACGGCACAGAGGTGAGCAGGAACCAACCGGCCTCTCTGTGGTGAGGCGGGGCCCCGAGGCAGGCGTGGGGGTGATGGCTGGAAGTGGGATGGCGCGTGAGTTGGCACCAGCCAGCGGTGGAGGCAGAGACTCAGAGGTCAGGGATCACTCTCTCTGTCTCTGTCTCTCTCTCTCTCCCTCAGGGAGCTGAGGAGAGTAAGGTGGCGCCCCCTGCCCACCTCGCCTACCTCTCCATGGGCCCTTCTTTCTCTGGCCGCTCCGGGAGCCCTGTGGGCTTGGGTTCAACCCCCCACACACCGCACAGGCCAAGGGCGCATGCGCGACCGCCGGGGCCTAGGGCTGGCCTCGGGGGGGGGGGGTCCTCAGTGAAGGCCCCGCCCTCCCTCCAGGCTCTGACCCAGCTGCAGCTCTTCCATCGCCGCCCTTCTGGACTAGGCTTCAGCTGTCTCCCTCCCCTCCCCCACTCCCACTCAGCTTGCAGGCCGCTTCCCTGCCTTGAAAGCATGGCTCTGGCCCTGAGGGCCACAGACCTACTGGGCTTCAAGCTCAAGGCTCTGCCTGGGCCTGCTGCTTCGGCCAGGGGCTCATTTTTTCCTGGAAAGACAAAACCATGGCCTCACCCCACGCCTGCACTTTGCCACGGCAGGCAGCCCAGATGTAGGAAAGGCTCTGTGGAGTCAGAAGTGCCGAGACAGGCCGATGGCACCAGAGGGTTTGGGGGTCAGGGCGCAACTGGGCTAGCCCCTCCTCCCGGGAGTCGGGGAGGCCCGGCCTTCCTAGTGCCCAGGCCACGGCTCCGGGGAGAAACCCGCCATGGAGGGCACGCGGGAGGCCCTCTGCCTGAGGTGGCAGGTGTCACGCCAGGGCCACTGCAAGCCTGGCTCGGCTTGCCTGCTTTCTCCAAAGGAGGCTGGCCGACCAGCCGAACCTGGCACCTGGCCAGGCCCCTTCCAAGGGGACGAGTTCCAGAGGATAGAGCCCTGGGGGCGGCTGCCAAGTCTCCTGGGGCGTGTGCTGGGCCCCCGTCAGAGGAGGAAGCAGCCTGGTAAACGGGTGTGCCAGGCCTGAGATCTGGAGGCCTCCCACAGCCGGGTCCCTGTCCTGCCCAGGCCCCCCGAGGGAGGACGATGGTCGGGCAGTGGCGAGCGGGGGTGGGGCTGGCGCCGAGCCTGCCCTTGGATGCCCCGGGGAAGGGCGCCGGGGGATGGGCTGCCCCTGGCCAGGTCTGAGGGACCGACCCAGCTCGGGGCTGTCGGGGGCAGAGAGAGAACCCCCCTCCGCCCTTTCCCTTCAGGTTCTTAGGGCTGGCCAAATCCTTCCCAAGACAGCTTGTCTGGAGAAAATCAGACCCAGCTGAAGAACATGTGTCCATGGGGGAAACCCGGGGAAACTGAGTCTCCCCACACAATAGCAGAGATTCTCATCTTGCATCCTCTCCTGAGCTAATGACAAAGGTGGATGTCCCGGGTGGGCCTGTGGAATGGGAGAGGGGAGGAAGTCTATTGTCATGCAGAGGGACATGGAAAGACTTGTCTGAAGCTTATCCCCTGCACTGGGGTCAGGTCGGGAGAGGGACGGCACAGAGGTGAGCAGGAAACCAACCGGCCTCTCTGTGGTGAGGCGGGCCCCGAGGCAGGCGTGGGGGTGATGGCTGGAAGTGGGATGGCGCGTGAGTTGGCACCAGCCAGCGGTGGAGGCAGAGACTCAGAGGTCAGGGATCACTCTCTCTGTCTCTGTCTCTCTCTCTCTCCCTCAGGGAGCTGAGGAGAGTAAGGTGGCGCCCCCTGCCCACCTCGCCTACCTCTCCATGGGCCCTTCTTTCTCTGGCCGCTCCGGGAGCCCTGCGGGCTTGGGTTCAACCCCCCACACACCGCACAGGCCAAGGGCGCATGCGCGACCGCGGGGCCTAGGGCTGGCCTCGGGGGGGGGGGGGTCCTCAGTGAAGGCCCCGCCCTCCCTCCAGGCTCTGACCCAGCTGCAGCTCTTCCATCGCCGCCCTTCTGGACTCGGCTTCAGCTGTCTCCCTCCCCTCCCCCACTCCCACTCAGCTTGCAGGCCGCTTCCCTGCCTTGAAAGCATGGCTCTGGCCCTGAGGGCCACAGACCTACTGGGCTTCAAGCTCAAGGCTCTGCCTGGGCCTGCTGCTTCGGCCAGGGGCTCATTTTTTCCTGGAAAGACAAAACCATGGCCTCACCCCACGCCTGCACTTTGCCACGGCAGGCAGCCCAGATGTAGGAAAGGCTCTGTGGAGTCAGAAGTGCCGAGACAGGCCGATGGCACCAGAGGGTTTGGGGGTCAGGGCGCAACTGGGCTAGCCCCTCCTCCCGGGAGTCGGGGAGGCCCGGCCTTCCTAGTGCCCAGGCCACGGCTCCGGGGAGAAACCCGCCATGGAGGGCACGCGGGAGGCCCTCTGCCTGAGGTGGCAGGTGTCACGCCAGGGCCACTGCAAGCCTGGCTCGGCTTGCCTGCTTTCTCCAAAGGAGGCTGGCCGACCAGCCGAACCTGGCACCTGGGCCAGGCCCCTTCCAAGGGGACGAGTTCCAGAGGATAGAGCCCTGGGGGCGGCTGCCAAGTCTCCTGGGGCGTGTGCTGGGCCCCCGTCAGAGGAGGAAGCAGCCTGGTAAACGGTGTGCCAGGCCTGAGATCTGGAGGCCTCCCACAGCCGGGTCCCTGTCCTGCCCAGGCCCCCGAGGGAGGACGATGGTCGGGCAGTGGCGAGCGGGGTGGGGCTGGCGCCGAGCCTGCCCTTGGATGCCCCGGGGAAGGGCGCCGGGGGATGGGATGCCCCTGGCCAGGTCTGAGGGACCGACCCAGCTCGGGGCTGTCGGGGGCAGAGAGAGAACCCCCCTCCGCCCTTTCCCTTCAGGTTCTTAGGGCTGGCCAAATCCTTCCCAAGACAGCTTGTCTGGAGAAAATCAGACCCAGCTGAAGAACATGTGTCCATGGGGGGAAACCCGGGAAACTGAGTCTCCCCACACAATAGCAGAGATTCTCATCTTGCATCCTCTCCTGAGCTAATGACAAAGGTGGATGTCCCGGGTGGGCCTGTGGAATGGGAGAGGGGAGGAAGTCTATTGTCATGCAGAGGGACATGGAAAGACTTGTCTGAAGCTTATTCCCCTGCACTGGGGTCAGGTCGGGAAGGGACGGCACAGAGGTGAGCAGGAACCAACCGGCCTCTCTGTGGTGAGGCGGGCCCCAAGGCAGGCGTGGGGGTGATGGCTGGAAGTGGATGGCGCGTGAGTTGGCACCAGCCAGCGGTGGAGGCAGAGACTCAGAGGTCAGGGATCACTCTCTCTGTCTCTGTCTCTCTCTCTCTCCCTCAGGTCTCTCTCCCTCAGGGAGCTGAGGGAGAGTAAGGTGGCGCCCCCTGCCCACCTCGCCTACCTCTCCATGGGCCCTTCTTTCTCTGGCCGCTCCGGGAGCCCTGCGGGCTTGGGTTCAACCCCCCACACCACCGCACAGGCCAAGGGCGCATGCGCGACCGCCGGGGCATAGGGCTGGCCTCGGGGGGGGGGGGGGGGGTCCCTCAGTGAAGGCCCCGCCCTCCCTCCAGGCTCTGACCCAGCTGCAGCTCTTCCATCGCCGCCCTTCTGGACTCGGCTTCAGCTGTCTCCCTCCCCTCCCCCACTCCCACTCAGCTTGCAGGCCGCTTCCCTGCCTTGAAAGCATGGCTCTGGCCCTGAGGGCCACAGACCCTACTGGGCTTCAAGCTCAAGGCTCTGCCTGGGCCTGCTGCTTCGGCCAGGGGCTCATTTTTTCCTGGAAAGACAAAACCATGGCCTGACCCACGCCTGCACTTTGCCACGGCAGGCAGCCCAGATGTAGGAAAAGGCTCTGTGGAGTCAGAAGTGCCGAGACAGGTCGATGGCACCAGAGGGTTTGGGGGGTCAGGGCACAACTGGGCTAGCCCCTCCTCCCGGGAGTCGGGGGAGGCCCGGCCTTCCTAGTGCCCAGGCCACGGCTCCGGGGAGAAACCCGCCATGGAGGGCACGCGGGAGGCCCTCTGCCTGAGGTGGCAGGTGTCACGCCAGGGCCACTGCAAGCCTGGCTCGGCTTGCCTGCTTTCTCCAAAGGAGGCTGGCCGACCAGCCGAACCTGGCACCTGGGCCAGGCCCCTTCCAAGGGGCCGAGTTCCAGAGGATAGAGCCCTGGGGGCGGCTGCCAAGTCTCCTGGGGCGTGTGCTGGGCCCCCGTCAGAGGAGGAAGCAGCCTGGGTAAACGGTGTGCCAGGCCTGAGATCTGGAGGCCTCCCACAGCCGGGTCCCTGTCCTGCCCAGGCCCCCCGAGGGAGGACGATGGTCGGGCAGTGGCGAGCGGGGTGGGGCTGGCGCCGAGCCTGCCCTTGGATGCCCCGGGGGAAGGGCGCCGGGGGATGGGATGCCCCTGGCCAGGTCTGAGGGACCGACCCAGCTCGGGGCTGTCGGGGGGCAGAGAGAGAACCCCCCTCCGCCCTTTCCCTTCAGGTTCTTAGGGCTGGCCAAATCCTTCCCAAGACAGCTTGTCTGGAGAAAATCAGACCCAGCTGAAGAACATGTGTCCATGGGGGAAACCCGGGAAAACTGGAGTCTCCCCACACAATAGCAGAGATTCTCATCTTGCTTCCTCTCCTGAGCTAATGACAAAGGTGGATGTCCCGGGTGGGCCTGTGGAATGGGAGAGGGGAGGAAGTCTATTGTCAAGCAGAGGGACATGGAAAGACTTGTCTGAAGCTTATCCCCTGCACTGGGGTCAGGTCGGGAAGGGACGGCACAGAGGTGAGCAGGAACCAACCGGCCTCTCTGTGGTGAGGCGGGGCCCCAAGGCAGGCGTGGGGGTGATGGCTGGAAGTGGGATGGCGCGTGAGTTGGCACCAGCCAGCGGTGGAGGCAGAGACTCCAGAGGTCAGGGATCACTCTCTCTGTCTCTGTCTCTCTCTCTCTCCCTCAGGGAGCTGAGGAGAGTAAGGTGGCGCCCCCTTGCCCACCTCGCCTACCTCTCCGATGGGCCCTTCTTTCTCTGGCCGCTCCGGGAGCCCTGCGGGCTTGGGTTCAACCCCCCCACACACCGCACAGGCCAAGGGCGCATGCGCGACCGCCGGGGCCTAGGGCTGGCCTGGGGGGGGGTCCTCAGTGAAGGCCCCGCCCTCCCTCCAGGCTCTGACCCAGCTGCAGCTCTTCCATCGCCGCCCTTCTGGACTCGGCTTCAGCTGTCCTCCCTCCCCTCCCCCACTCCCACTCAGCTTGCAGGCCGCTTCCCTGCCTTGAAAGCATGGCTCTGGCCCTGAGGGCCACAGACTACTGGGCTTCAAGCTCAAGGCTCTGCCTGGGCCTGCTGCTTCGGCCAGGGGCTCATTTTTTCCTGGAAAGACCAAAACCATGGCCTCACCCCACGCCTGCACTTTGCCACGGCAGGCAGCCCAGATGTAGGAAAGGCTCTGTGGGAGTCAGAAGTGCCGAGACAGGCCGATGGCACCAGAGGGTTTGGGGGTCAGGGCGCAACTGGGCTAGCCCCTCCTCCCGGGAGTCGGGGAGGCCCGCCTTCCTAGTGCCCAGGCCACGGCTCCGGGGAGAAACCCGCCATGGAGGGCACGCGGGGAGGCCCTCTGCCTGAGGTGGCAGGTGTCACGCCAGGGCCACTGCAAGCCTGGCTCGGCTTGCCTGCTTTCTCCAAAGGAGGCTGGCCGACCAGCCGAACCTGGCACCTGAGCCAGGCCCCTTCCAAGGGGACGAGTTCCAGAGGATAGAGCCCTGGGGGCGGCTGCCAAGTCTCCTGGGGCGTGTGCTGGGCCCCCGTCAGAGGAGGAAGCAGCCTGGTAAACGGTGTGCCAGGCCTGAGATCTGGAGGCCTCCCACAGCCGGGTCCCTGTCCTGCCCAGGCCCCCCGAGGGAGGACGATGGTCGGGCAGTGGCGAGCGGGGTGGGGCTGGCGCCGAGCCTGCCCTTGGATGCCCCGGGGAAGGGCGCCGGGGGATGGGATGCCCCTGGCCAGGTCTGAGGGACCGACCCAGCTCGGGGCTGTCGGGGGCAGAGAGAGAACCCCCCTCCGCCCTTTCCCTTCAGGTTCTTAGGGCTGGCCAAATCCTTCCCAAGACAGCTTGTCTGGAGAAAATCAGACCCAGCTGAAGAACATGTGTCCATGGGGGAAACCCGGGAAACTGAGTCTCCCCACACAATAGCAGAGATTCTCATCTTGCATCCTCTCCTGAGCTAATGACAAAGGTGGATGTCCCGGGTGGGCCTGTGGAATGGGAGAGGGGGAGGAAGTCTATTGTCATGCAGAGGGACATGGAAAGACTTGTCTGAAGCTTATCCCCTGCACTGGGGTCAGGTCGGGAAGGGACGGCACAGAGGTGAGCAGGAACCAACCGGCCTCTCTGTGGTGAGGCGGGCCCCGAGGCAGGCGTGGGGGTGATGGCTGGAAGTGGGATGGGCGCGTGAGTTGGCACCAGCCAGCGGTGGAGGCAGAGACTCAGAGGTCAGGGATCACTCTCTCTGTCTCTGTCTCTCTCTCTCTCCCTCAGGGAGCTGAGGAGAGTAAGGTGGCGCCCCCTGCCCACCTCGCCTACCTCTCCATGGGCCCTTCTTTCTCTGGCCGCTCCGGGAGCCCCTGCGGGCTTGGGTTCAACCCCCCACACACCGCACAGGCCAAGGGCGCATGCGCGGACCGCCGGGGCCTAGGGCCTGGCCTGGGGGGGGGTCCTCAGTGAAGGCCCCGCCCTCCCTCCAGGCTCTGACCCAGCTGCAGCTCTTCCATCGCCGCCCTTCTGGACTCGGCTTCAGCTGTCTCCCTCCCCTCCCCCACTCCCACTCAGCTTGCAGGCCGCTTCCCTGCCTTGAAAGCATGGCTCTGGCCCTGAGGGCCACAGACCTACTGGGCTTCAAGCTCAAGGCTCTGCCTGGGCCTGCTGCTTCGGCCAGGGGCTCATTTTTTCCTGGAAAGACAAAACCATGGCCTCACCCCACGCCTGCACTTTGCCACGGCAGGCAGCCCAGATGTAGGAAAGGCTCTGTGGAGTCAGAAGTGCCGAGACAGGCCGATGGCACCAGAGGGTTTGGGGGGTCAGGGCGCAACTGGGCTAGCCCCTCCTCCCGAGGAGTCGGGGAGGCCCCGGCCTTCCTAGTGCCCAGGCCACGGCTCCGGGGAGAAACCCGCCATGGAGGGCACGCGGGAGGCCCTCTGCCTGAGGTGGCAGGTGTCACGCCAGGGCCACTGCAAGCCTGGCTCGGCTTGCCTGCTTTCTCCAAAGGAGGCTGGGCCGACCAGCCGAACCTGGCACCTGGGCCAGGCCCCTTCCAAGGGGACGAGTTCCAGAGGATAGAGCCCTGGGGGCGGCTGCCAAGTCTCCTGGGGCGTGTGCTGGGCCCCGTCAGAGAGGAAGCAGCCTGGTAAACGGTGTGCCAGGCCTGAGATCTGGAGGCCTCCCACAGCCGGGTCCCTGTCCTGCCCAGGCCCCCCCGAGGGAGGAGGATGGTCGGGCAGTGGCGAGCGGGGGTGGGGCTGGCGCCGAGCCTGCCCTTGGATGCCCCGGGGAAGGGCGCCGGGGGGATGGGATGCCCCTGGCCAGGTCTGAGGGACCGACCCAGCTCGGGGCTGTCGGGGGGCAGAGAGAGAACCCCCCTCCGCCCTTTCCCTTCAGGTTCTTAGGGCTGGCCAAATCCTTCCCAAGACAGCTTGTCTGGAGAAAATCAGACCCAGCTGAAGAACATGTGTCCATGGGGGAAACCCGGGAAACTGAGTCTCCCCACACAATAGCAGAGATTCTCATCTTGCATCCTCTCCTGAGCTAATGACAAAGGTGGATGTCCCGGGTGGGCCTGTGGAATGGGAGAGGGGAGGAAGTCTATTGTCATGCAGAGGGACATGGAAAGACTTGTCTGAAGCTTATCCCCTGCACTGGGGTCAGGTCGGGAAGGGACGGCACAGAGGTGAGCAGGGAACCAACCGGCCTCTCTGTGGTGAGGCGGGCCCCAAGGCAGGCGTGGGGGTGATGGCTGGAAGTGGGATGGCGCGTGAGTTGGCACCAGCCAGCGGTGGAGGCAGAGACTCAGAGGTCAGGGATCACTCTCTCTGTCTCTGTCTCTCTCTCTCTCCCTCAGGGAGCTGAGGAGAGTAAGGTGGCGCCCCCTGCCCACCTCGCCTACCTCTCCATGGCCCTTCTTTCTCTGGCCGCTCCGGGAGCCCTGCGGGGCTTGGGTTCAACCCCCCACACACCGCACAGGCCAAGGGCGCATGCGCGACCGCCGGGGCCTAGGGCTGGCCTCGGGGGGGGGGGGGGGGTCCTCAGTGAAGGCCCCGCCCTCCGCTCCAGGCTCTGACCCAGCTGCAGCTCTTCCATCGCCGCCCTTCTGGACTCGGCTTCAGCTGTCTCCCTCCCCTCCCCCACTCCCACTCAGCTTGCAGGCCGCTTCCCTGCCTTGAAAGCATGGCTCTGGCCCTGAGGGCCACAGACCTACTGGGCTTCAAGCTCAAGGCTCTGCCTGGGCCTGCTGCTTCGGCCAGGGGCTCATTTTTTCCTGGAAAGACAAAACCATGGCCTGACCCCACGCCTGCACTTTGCCACGGCAGGCAGCCCAGATGTAGGAAAGGCTCTGTGGAGTCAGAAGTGCCGAGACAGGTCGATGGCACCAGAGGGTTTGGGGGTCAGGGCACAACTGGGCTAGCCCCTCCTCCCGGGAGTCGGGGAGGCCCGGCCTTCCTAGTGCCCAGGCCACGGCTCCGGGGAGAAACCCGCCATGGAGGGCACGCGGGAGCCCTCTGCCTGAGGTGGCAGGTGTCACGCCAGGGCCACTGCAAGCCTGGCTCGGCTTGCCTGCTTTCTCCAAAGGAGGCTGGCCGACCAGCCGAACCTGGCACCTGGGCCAGGCCCCTTCCAAGGGGACGAGTTCCAGAGGATAGAGCCCTGGGGGCGGCTGCCAAGTCTCCTGGGGCGTGTGCTGGGCCCCCGTCAGAGGAGGAAGCAGCCTGGTAAACGGTGTGCCAGGCCTGAGATCTGGAGGCCTCCCACAGCCGGGTCCCTGTCCTGCCCAGGCCCCCCGAGGGAGGACGATGGTCGGGCAGTGGCGAGCGGGGTGGGGCTGGGCGCCGAGCCTGCCCTTGGATGCCCCGGGGAAGGGCGCCGGGGGATGGGATGCCCCTGGCCAGGTCTGAGGGACCGACCCAGCTCGGGGCTGTCGGGGGCAGAGAGAGAACCCCCCTCCGCCCTTTTCCCTTCAGGTTCTTAGGGCTGGCCAAATCCTTCCCAAGACAGCTTGTCTGGAGAAAATCAGACCCCAGCTGAAGAACATGTGTCCATGGGGGAAACCCGGGGAAACTGAGTCTCCCCCACACAATAGCAGAGATTCTCATCTTGCATCCTCTCCTGAGCTAATGACAAAGGTGGATGTCCCGGGTGGGCCTGTGGAATGGGAGAGGGGAGGAAGTCTATTGTCAAGCAGAGGGACATGGAAAGACTTGTCTGAAGCTTATCCCCTGCACTGGGGTCAGGTCGGGAAGGGACGGGCACAGAGGTGAGCAGGAACCAACCGGCCTCTCTGTGGTGAGGCGGGCCCCAAGGCAGGCATGGGGGTGATGGCTGGAAGTGGGATGGCGCGTGAGTTGGCACCAGCCAGCTGTGGAGGCAGAGACTCAGAGGTCAGGGATCACTCTCTCTGTCTCTGTCTCTCTCTCTCTCCCTCAGGGAGCTGAGGAGAGTAAGGTGGCGCCCCCTTGCCCACCCTCGCCTACCTCTCCATGGGCCCTTCTTTCTCTGGCCGCTCCGGGAGCCCTGCGGGCTTGGGTTCAACCCCCCACACACCGCACAGGCCAAGGGCGCATGCGCGACCGCCGGGGCTAGGGCTGGCCTGGGGGGGGGGGTCCTCAGTGAAGGCCCCGCCCTCCCTCCAGGCTCTGACCCAGCTGCAGCTCTTCCATCGCCGCCCTTCTGGACTCGGCTTCAGCTGTCTCCCTCCCCTCCCCCACTCCCACTCAGCTTGCAGGCCG
Source organism: Diceros bicornis minor (assembly GCF_020826845.1). Taxonomy (NCBI): domain Eukaryota; kingdom Metazoa; phylum Chordata; class Mammalia; order Perissodactyla; family Rhinocerotidae; genus Diceros; species Diceros bicornis. The sequence goes on from NW_026691487.1 coordinate 84,847, forward strand.
CTTCCCTGCCTTGAAAGCATGGCTCTGGCCCTGAGGGCCACAGACCTACTGGGCTTCAAGCTCAAGGCTCTGCCTGGGCCTGCTGCTTCGGCCAGGGGCTCATTTTTTCCTGGAAAGACAAAACCATGGGCCTCACCCCACGCCTGCACTTTGCCACGGCAGGCAGCCCAGATGTAGGAAAGGCTCTGTGGAGTCAGAAGTGCCGAGGACAGGCCGATGGCACCAGAGGGTTTGGGGGTCAGGGCGCAACTGGGCTAGCCCCTCCTCCCGGGAGTCGGGGAGGCCCGGCCTTCCTAGTGCCCAGGCCACGGCTCCGGGGAGAAACCCGCCATGGAGGGCACGCGGGAGGCCCTCTGCCTGAGGGTGGCAGGTGTCACGCCAGGGCCACTGCAAGCCTGGCTCGGCTTGCCTGCTTTCTCCAAAGGAGGCTGGCCGACCAGCCGAACCTGGCACCTGGGCCAGGCCCCCTTCCAAGGGGACGAGTTCCAGAGGATAGAGCCCTGGGGGCGGCTGCCAAGTCTCCTGGGGCGTGTGCTGGGCCCCCGTCAGAGGAGGAAGCAGCCTGGTAAACGGTGTGCCAGGCCTGAGATCTGGAGGCCTCCCACAGCCGGGGTCCCTGTCCTGCCAGGCCCCCCGAGGGAGGACGATGGTCGGGCAGTGGCGAGCGGGGTGGGGCTGGCGCCGAGCCTGCCCTTGGATGCCCCGGGGAAGGGCGCCGGGGGATGGGATGCCCCTGGCCAGGTCTGAGGGACCGACCCAGCTCGGGGCTGTCGGGGGCAGAGAGAGAACCCCCCTCCGCCCCTTTCCCTTCAGGTTCTTAGGGCTGGCCAAATCCTTCCCAAGACAGCTTGTCTGGAGAAAATCAGACCCAGCTGAAGAACATGTGTCCATGGGGGAAACCCGGGAAACTGAGTCTCCCCCACACAATAGCAGAGATTCTCATCTTGCATCCTCTCCTGAGCTAATGACAAAGGTGGATGTCCCGGGTGGGCCTGTGGAATGGGAGAGGGGAGGAAGTCTATTGTCAAGCAGAGGGACATGGAAAGACTTGTCTGAAGCTTATCCCCTGCACTGGGGTCAGGTCGGGAAGGGACGGCACAGAGGTGAGCAGGAACCAACCGGCCTCTCTGTGGTGAGGCGGGCCCCAAGGCAGGCATGGGGGTGATGGCTGGAAGTGGGATGGCGCGTGAGTTGGCACCAGCCAGCTGTGGAGGCAGAGACTCAGAGGTCAGGGGATCACTCTCTCTGTCTCTGTCCTCTCTCTCTCTCCCTCAGGGAGCTGAGGAGAGTAAGGTGGCGCCCCCTTGCCCACCTCGCCTACCCTCTCCATGGGCCCTTCTTTCTCTGGCCGCTCCGGGAGCCCTGCGGGCTTGGGTTCAACCCCCCACACACCGCACAGGCCAAGGGCGCATGCGCGACCGCCGGGGCCTAGGGCTGGCCTGGGGGGGGGGTCCTCAGTGAAGGCCCCGCCCTCCCTCCAGGCTCTGACCCAGCTGCAGCTCTTCCATCGCCGCCCTTCTGGACTCGGCTTCAGCTGTCTCCCCTCCCCTCCCCCCACTCCCACTCAGCTTGCAGGCCGCTTCCCTGCCTTGAAAGCATGGCTCTGGCCCTGAGGGCCACAGACCTACTGGGCTTCAAGCTCAAGGCTCTGCCTGGGCCTGCTGCTTCGGCCAGGGGGCTCATTTTTTCCTGGAAAGACAAAACCATGGCCTCACCCCACGCCTGCACTTTGCCACGGCAGGCAGCCCAGATGTAGGAAAGGCTCTGTGGAGTCAGAAGTGCCGAGACAGGCCGATGGCACCAGAGGGTTTGGGGGGTCAGGGCGCAACTGGGCTAGCCCCTCCTCCCGGGGAGTCGGGGAGGCCCGGCCTTCCTAGTGCCCAGGCCACGGCTCCGGGGAGAAACCCGCCATGGAGGGCACGCGGGAGGCCCTCTGCCTGAGGTGGCAGGTGTCACGCCAGGGCCACTGCAAGCCTGGCTCGGCTTGCCTGCTTTCTCCAAAGGAGGCTGGCCGACCAGCCGAACCTGGCACCTGGGCCAGGCCCCTTCCAAGGGGACGAGTTCCAGAGGATAGAGCCCTGGGGGCGGCTGCCAAGTCTCCTGGGGCGTGTGCTGGGCCCCCGTCAGAGGAGGAAGCAGCCTGGTAAACGGTGTGCCAGGCCTGAGATCTGGAGGCCTCCCACAGCCGGGTCCCTGTCCTGCCCAGGCCCCCCGAGGGAGGACGATGGTCGGGCAGTGGCGAGCGGGGTGGGGCTGGCGCCGAGCCTGCCCTTGGATGCCCCGGGGAAGGGCGCCGGGGGATGGGATGCCCCTGGCCAGGTCTGAGGGACCGACCCAGCTCGGGGCTGTCGGGGGCAGAGAGAGAACCCCCCTCCGCCCTTTCCCTTCAGGTTCTTAGGGCTGGCCAAATCCTTCCCAAGACAGCTTGTCTGGAGAAAATCAGACCCAGCTGAAGAACATGTGTCCATGGGGGAAACCCGGGAAACTGAGTCTCCCCACACAATAGCAGAGATTCTCATCTTGCATCCTCTCCTGAGCTAATGACAAAGGTGGATGTCCCGGGTGGGCCTGTGGAATGGGAGAGGGGAGGAAGTCTATTGTCATGCAGAGGGACATGGAAAGACTTGTCTGAAGCTTATCCCCTGCACTGGGGTCAGGTCGGGAAGGGACGGCACAGAGGTGAGCAGAACCAACCGGCCTCTCTGTGGTGAGGCGGGCCCCAAGGCAGGGCGTGGGGGTGATGGCTGGAAGTGGGATGGCGCGTGAGTTGGCACCAGCCAGCGGTGGAGGCAGAGACTCAGAGGTCAGGGATCACTCTCTCTGTCTCTGTCTCTCTCTCTCTCCCTCAGGGAGCTGAGGAGAGTAAGGTGGCGCCCCCTGCCCACCTCGCCTTACCTCTCCATGGGCCCTTCTTTCTCTGGCCGCTCCGGGAGCCCTGCGGGCTTGGGTTCAACCGCCCCACACACCGCACAGGCCAAGGGCGCATGCGCGACCGCCGGGGCCTAGGGCTGGCCTGGGGGGGGGTCCTCAGTGAAGGCCCCGCCCTCCCTCCAGGCTCTGACCCAGCTGCAGCTCTTCCATCGCCGCCCTTCTGGACTCGGCTTCAGCTGTCTCCCTCCCCTCCCCCCACTCCCACTCAGCTTGCAGGCCGCTTCCCTGCCTTGAAAGCATGGCTCTGGCCCTGAGGGCCACAGACCTACTGGGCTTCAAGCTCAAGGCTCTGCCTGGGCCTGCTGCTTCGGCCAGGGGCTCATTTTTTCCTGGAAAGACAAAACCATGGCCTCACCCCACGCCTGCACTTTGCCACGGCAGGCAGCCCAGATGTAGGAAAGGCTCTGTGGAGTCAGAAGTGCCGAGACAGGCCGATGGCACCAGAGGGTTTGGGGGTCAGGGCGCAACTGGGCTAGCCCCTCCTCCGGGAGTCGGGGAGGCCCGGCCTTCCTAGTGCCCAGGCCACGGCTCCGGGGAGAAACCCGCCATGGAGGGCACGCGGGAGGCCCTCTGCCTGAGGTGGCAGGTGTCACGCCAGGGCCACTGCAAGCCTGGCTCGGCTTGCCTGCTTTCTCCAAAGGAGGCTGGCCGACCAGCCGAACCTGGCACCTGGGCCAGGCCCCTTCCAAGGGGACGAGTTTCCAGAGGATAGAGCCCTGGGGGCGGCTGCCAAGTCTCCTGGGGCGTGTGCTGGGCCCCCGTCAGAGGAGGAAGCAGCCTGGTAAACGGTGTGCCAGGCCTGAGATCTGGAGGCCTCCCACAGCCGGGTCCCTGTCCTGCCCAGGCCCCCCGAGGGAGGAGGATGGTCGGGGCAGTGGCGAGCGGGGTGGGGCTGGCGCCGAGCCTGCCCTTGGATGCCCCGGGGAAGGGCGCCGGGGGATGGGATGCCCCTGGCCAGGTCTGAGGGACCGACCCAGCTCGGGGCTGTCGGGGGGCAGAGAGAGAACCCCCCTCCGCCCTTTCCCTTCAGGTTCTTAGGGCTGGCCAAATCCTTCCCAAGACAGCTTGTCTGGAGAAAATCAGACCCAGCTGAAGAACATGTGTCCATGGGGGAAACCCGGAAACTGAGTCTCCCCACACAATAGCAGAGATTCTCATCTTGCATCCTCTCCTGAGCTAATGACAAAGGTGGATGTCCCGGGTGGGCCTGTGGAATGGGAGAGGGGAGGAAGTCTATTGTCATGCAGAGGGACATGGAAAGACTTGTCTGAAGCTTATCCCCTGCACTGGGGTCAGGTCGGGAAGGGACGGCACAGAGGTGAGCAGGAACCAACCGGCCTCTCTGTGGTGAGGCGGGCCCCAAGGGCAGGCGTGGGGGTGATGGCTGGAAGTGGGATGGCGCGTGAGTTGGCACCAGCCAGCGGTTGGAGGCAGAGACTCAGAGGTCAGGGATCACTCTCTCTGTCTCTGTCTCTCTCTCTCTCCCTCAGGGAGCTGAGGAGAGTAAGGTGGCGCCCCCTGCCCACCTCGCCTACCTCTCCATGGGCCCTTCTTTCTCTGGCCGCTCCGGGAGCCCTGCGGGCTTGGGTTCAACCCCCCACACACCGCACAGGCCAAGGGCGCATGCGCGACCGCCGGGGCCTAGGGCTGGCCTCGGGGGGGGGGGGGGGTCCTCAGTGAAGGCCCCGCCCTCCCTCCAGGCTCTGACCAGCTGCAGCTCTTCCATCGCCGCCCTTCTGGACTCGGCTTCAGCTGTCCTCCCTCCCCTCCCCCACTCCCACTCAGCTTGCAGGCCGCTTCCCTGCCTTGAAAGCATGGCTCTGGCCCTGAGGGCCACAGACCTACTGGGCTTCAAGCTCAAGGCTCTGCCTGGGCCTGCTGCTTCGGCCAGGGGCTCATTTTTTCCTGGAAAGACAAAACCATGGCCTGACCCCACGCCTGCACTTTGCCACGGCAGGCAGCCCAGATGTAGGAAAGGCTCTGTGGAGTCAGAAGTGCCGAGACAGGTCGATGGCACCAGAGGGTTTGGGGGTCAGGGCACAACTGGGCTAGCCCCTCCTCCCGGGAGTCGGGGAGGCCCGGCCTTCCTAGTGCCCAGGCCACGGCTCCGGGGAGAAACCCGCCATGGAGGGCACGCGGGAGGCCCTCTGCCTGAGGTGGCAGGTGTCACGCCAGGGCCACTGCAAGCCTGGCTCGGCTTGCCTGCTTTCTCCAAAGGAGGCTGGCCGACCAGCCGAACCTGGCACCTGGGCCAGGCCCCTTCCAAGGGGACGAGTTCCAGAGGATAGAGCCCTGGGGGCGGCTGCCAAGTCTCCTGGGGCGTGTGCTGGGCCCCCGTCAGAGGAGGAAGCAGCCTGGTAAACGGTGGTGCCAGGCCTGAGATCTGGAGGCCTCCCACAGCCGGGTCCCCTGTCCTGCCCAGGCCCCCCGAGGGAGGACGATGGTCGGGCAGTGGCGAGCGGGGTGGGGCTGGCGCCGAGCCTGCCCTTGGATGCCCCGGGGAAGGGCGCCGGGGGGATGGGATGCCCCTGGCCCAGGTCTGAGGACCGACCCAGCTCGGGGCTGTCGGGGGCAGAGAGAGAACCCCCCTCCGCCCTTTCCCTTCAGGTTCTTAGGGCTGGCCAAATCCTTCCCAAGACAGCTTGTCTGGAGAAAATCAGACCCAGCTGAAGAACATGTGTCCATGGGGGAAACCCGGGAAACTGAGTCTCCCCACACAATAGCAGAGATTCTCATCTTGCATCCTCTCCTGAGCTAATGACAAAGGTGGATGTCCCCGGGTGGGCCTGTGGAATGGGAGAGGGGAGGAAGTCTATTGTCAAGCAGAGGGACATGGAAAGGACTTGTCTGAAGCTTATCCCCTGCACTGGGGTCAGGTCGGGGAAGGGACGGCACAGAGGTGAGCAGGAACCAACCGGCCTCTCTGTGGTGAGGCGGGCCCCAAGGCAGGCATGGGGGTGATGGCTGGAAGTGGGATGGCGCGTGAGTTGGCACCAGCCAGCTGTGGAGGCAGAGACTCAGAGGTCAGGGATCACTCTCTCTGTCTCTGTCTCTCTCTCTCTCCCTCAGGGAGCTGAGGAGAGTAAGGTGGCGCCCCCTTGCCCACCTCGCCTACCTCTCCATGGGCCCTTCTTTCTCTGGCCGCTCCGGGAGCCCTGCGGGCTTGGGTTCAACCCCCCCCACACACCGCACAGGCCAAGGGCGCATGCGCGACCGCCGGGGCCTAGGGGCTGGCCTGGGGGGGGGGTCCTCAGTGAAGGCCCCCGCCCTCCCCTCCAGGCTCTGACCCAGCTGCAGCTCTTTCCATCGCCGCCCTTCTGGACTCGGCTTCAGCTGTCTCCCTCCCCTCCCCACTCCCACTCAGCTTGCCGGCCGCTTCCCTGCCTTGAAAGCATGGCTCTGGCCCTGAGGGCCACAGACCCTACTGGGCTTCAAGCTCAAGGCTCTGCCTGGGCCTGCTGCTTCGGCCAGGGGGCTCATTTTTTCCTGGAAAGACAAAACCATGGCCTCACCCCACGCCTGCACTTTTGCCACGGCAGGCAGCCCAGATGTAGGAAAGGCTCTGTGGAGTCAGAAGTGCCGAGACAGGCCGATGGCACCAGAGGGTTTGGGGGTCAGGGCGCAACTGGGCTAGCCCCTCCTCCCGGGAGTCGGGGAGGCCCCGGCCTTCCTAGTGCCCAGGCCACGGCTCCGGGGAGAAACCCGCCATGGAGGGCACGCGGGAGGCCCTCTGCCTGAGGTGGCAGGTGTCACGCCAGGGCCACTGCAAGCCTGGCTCGGCTTGCCTGCTTTCTCCAAAGGAGGCTGGCCGACCAGCCGAACCTGGCACCTGGGCCAGGCCCCTTCCAAGGGGACGAGTTCCAGAGGATAGAGCCCTGGGGGCGGCTGCCAAGTCTCCTGGGGCGTGTGCTGGGCCCCCGTCAGAGGAGGAAGCAGCCTGGTAAAACGGTGTGCCAGGCCTGAGATCTGG